>NW_024100589.1:0-289953 GCF_016545835.1 Crotalus tigris | reverse complement strand
GACATGATAGCAGTATTCCATATCTCAGGGGTTGCCATAAAGAAGAGGGAATCAAGCTATTTTCCAAAGCACCTGAGGGCAGGACAAGAAGCAACGGGTGGAAACTAATCAAGGAGAGAAGCAACCTAGAACTAAGGAGAAACTTCCTGACAGTGAGAACAATTAACCAGTGGAACAACCTGCCTCCAGAAGCGGTGAATGCTCCAACACTGGAAGTTTTTAAGAAGAGACTGGACAGCCATTTGGTCTGAAATGGTATGGGGTTTCCTGCCTGAGCAGGGGGTTTGGCTAATACCTCAGCAAAGGTCCCTTCCAACTTTACTACTACTACTATTACTACTACTACTACTACTACTACTACTACTACTACTACTACTATTATTATTATTAAGTAACATATAAATATTAATCACTGTCCATTTTGAATACATAATGGAAGGAGGAAGCTTTAGAGTTCACAAGGTTAATACTGTATGGTAATTAATAATGTAAAGAAAGTTTCTGCACTTTATGGAACTCTTGTCATCCCAGATTTCTCAAGTTCTAATTAAATAAAAACATTTTTTCTGTAGGCTATATCTTGGAAAGAGGTCATTATATTTTTAAGATTTCCCAAATGACAAATTTCCATAGTGACAAGTTTCACATATAATAATCTCTAATAGTGTTTCTTTGGCCATGGTATCATGTTTTAGGGAGTCCAGTGATGGGCCTTTAGAAATCATAACTGATACTCAAATATATATTGAAATGCCTCTTTCAGTTACACATATCTTTTCTTACGTTGATGTCAAAATTAACCTTTGTGTTTTGTTTGTTGAGCTCATCATACTAGTTTCTGAAAAAGTACTTCATAAATTTGGCTAAATTTCAAGTCAATGAAGATTCCATATTTTCCCTTTTTTTCAACAGAAGGAGAAGATGAATTTGACCAACTGCACAAGAACAACTGAATTCATTCTTGCTGGGTTGCCACATGTTTGGGGAATGGAAAGGGTGATGTATGCAAGCGTTTTTCTGCTCTACATCCTGTGTCTGATGGGCAATGGGCTCATCATTATGATGGTAGTCATGGATTACCATCTGCAGAAACCCATGTATTTCTTCCTTAGCAACCTTTCTTTCAAAGACATCGGACACACAACCACCTTTATACCTAAACTGTTGCTCAATTATCTCTCCGCTAATAATTCCATTTGTTTGTATTGCTCTGTGATACAATTATGCTTCTATTTTCTTTTTGGAGTCACTGAATTTTTTATTATCAGTTTGATATCCTTGGACAGATACATAGCCATTTGCCATCCTTTGAGACACTCCACCATCATGACTTCGGGGATCTGCCTTAAGCTGGCAATTGGAGCCTGGTGTGGAGGTTTTTTCTCCATAATTTGTCAGGTGGTAATGATTGCAAACTTGCCCTATTGTACTTCCAACATTATCAATCATTTCTATTGTGATGTTGGACCCATGTTGAAGATTGCGGGAGGAGATACGCATCTCATTGAAGCCCTTGGCTTCCTTGCTGTGGTTGTGGTTGTGTCTTCATTTCTTACCTCTTCATCATCTGCACCATTCTTCAAATGCCTTCAACCTCCAGACAGCAGAGGGCCTTTTCTACATGTGCTTCACATCTGGTTGTGGTCAGTCTTTTGTATGGGTCAGTCTTTTTTGTCTACTTAAGACCGACTATCAAGAACTCTTCTTTTAGTATGACAAAGTCTGTCTCCATACTGTATACTTTCATCACCCCTGTGCTCAATCCTTTCATCTACACCATTAGGAACAATGAAGTGAAAGATTCTGTATACAAAATGATAAGAAGAAAGGTTCCAGGTCTCCAAAATCTCTAATTATCTCCAACCCTAACCCTTGGTTAAATGAAATGGAAGGTGATTCCACTTTCCAACAGATTTCTTGTATATGAAATGTAAACCTGTAAACTGTCTTTTGACATTTTCTCTCTATATGTGTTCCTGCAGTTTGGGAAGTGCCAGGAATATCAATCAAGGGTGTTATATTTCACATTGCCTAGTATAGCAAAGAGGTAAGAGTGAATAACATTCAAGAGGGAGTTAACATTGTTTGTTTGTTTGTTTGTTTTATGAAAACTTTGTTCAAAAGCCTGTGTAAAATAAAATGAGGTATTCATGATCAGTTAGATTTCAGAGCAGGACATAAGATTGAGACTGTATCAACCATGCTTGTCAGTGTTAAAATTGGGAAAGCATAGTGCAAGTGTCCTAGTTCTCCTTCATCTCTAGCCTCATTCAGTGCTATCAATCATGGTAACCATCTGGACTACAGAAAGGATTGGTATGGATTGGTCATGACATTTCATGTCATTTCTCTCCTTTTTCTATGGTTAGTTTCATATGCTGTTTAAAATTTACATGAGGAAATTGGGTGTGGTCATCTTTCAGTTTGGAACAAGTAATATCCAACTACATATTTCAACCCTGGACCAACCAAATGATTTTGTCAAGGTCATGTCTCAATTGATGTCTGAATGGGGAAGAATAAGCTGAGTTCAGTCATAGAAAGACCCATTGCCAGAGATAATTGGACTTTATTGTCCCAGATATTTTGTCATCCCAAATGGGATTGCATTTCCATGTCTGGGCCTGGTGAGCTAGTTGTATTTGCTATTTTGTTTTGAAATGTTTTGAATATTGTGTGCCACCAAGATTTATTAAGGAGTTGGGAAACTTTAGAAACCAAATAAATAAATATATAAGTAAATAAATATTGACTCACTTTTATAATATGCTTTGCTCATTTGGACAATTATGCTCTTTTTATAAATCATTTGTCTAAAGTAATGTATTTTTAAACAGAAATGGAACCCAGAAATTTGTGGGATATTGTTAGCTTATAGTGAAGGGGAGTTTTTTCCCCAGTTAGACTTCTCTTATTTCCTCTGTTGATGCCTATTTGATATCTTGTTTTCTGGATTGGAGAACAGTTTTTCAAAAATTAATTAAAGCTTTCCCAGAATGTAGGCTATGGTCCATTTGTTTAAGGAAGTTCTCTATAAGAATGCATATTTATGTACATTATACTCAGAAAATAGATATATACTTTTATAAAATATCTGTTGAGCATCTCTTGCTTTTAATATGAGCAATGAAGGGTGAATAGCTAATTTTGTTTAACGTATTGGTTCGAGGGTACAACATTATGTAAGTAAACATTCAGATGGAGTCTAAATTTATTTCTGAGGGTCCATGGTGTTCTCTGTACTTGGTTGTTTGCTTATAGATGTTTCATTATCCAAATTAAGTAACATCATCGGTGCTAGTATTTGTTTCTTCCCATTCTTGAGGGCATCACAAATGAAGATTGGGGTTGGGCAATTCCATACCAGTTGCATTATTAAGATCATAAAGAATTGACTTTGTATTGTGATGTGTTTCAATAAAGTATGTTTTTAAGCCTTTTCCTTGGGTTGCTCTACACATCATAGTGTGATATTGTGGTTAAGGAGTTGGTCAGGGAATGGAGAGGCTCAGATTCAAGTCCCAATTTGTCCTGAGAGTTCATGAGTGATTTTGAGTCAATCACTTCCCATACAGAGAATACATTTTGTGTGGAAATGTTGAAAGTAGTAACTTGGCATTGTTGGAGCAAATTTTACACAACAAATTTTGAAAGTCTCATGCACTGGTAAATTCAGGTTGCAGGTATAAGGAATTTTAAAAATAACTTCAACAATACTTCAGTTAAAAAAAAACAGTAACCATACATGCATGAAGAGGATTATACTGAAAAATTACAAGCTAGGAAAATATTACTCAAAATCAGTTTATACAAAAGTCTGTATATTCAGAAAATGTCTGCAGATAAGAGGCAGTTTTGCATGAAGCACTCACTCACTATAATAAGTTTAACAAAAAGAAAACTAACACAAAACTTCAGCAAGAATTCCCATATCTCATCTTCTTTGGTTATTACTTTCCCATGATATAAAATGAAGACATTGATATGGACAATTGCCCTCAAACTGACCCAGTATAATATGTGCAAGTATACCAATCTGACAGGAAGAAAATCACTCTTAACATTCTTGTCCTTCTATTCCCTAAGTAGTGTCATTTACACATAGGAGTGCATCTATGAATAACAGAAAATTGTCAAATCAAAATCAAATTAGGAATCTTGACCTCTAAAATCCTTGTATACTGAAACATTTTCAAGTCTGTGTATGCTAACATCTTATTGACCAACTGAAGTGACTTATTCTGTCCATTCTAGATCTGACATTTTGTGATCTCCGCTCTTAAACAATATTCTACTGCAGTGGTTATCAACCTTTTTAATGCCGCGACCCCCAACCAGTTGTAAGTCGAGGACTACTCAACTGGTGCAGCACCGTTTGCAGAATGGGACTTTTGGTGGGCTCAGCAGGGCAGAGACAGCCTGGACAATTCCTAGTGGCTTTTGAAAGCCAATAGAATTAGACTCTATTCAAGAGAGTCTATTCTATTGGCTTTCAAAAGCCAATAGAATAAAAGGGAGTAGCACAGCTAAGGAAAAGGGGAAAAAATGGCGGACTGCGTTGTTTGGCGACCCCCGTGAAATGGTCGTTCGACCCCAAATAGGGTCCCAACCCACAGGTTGAGAACCACTGTTCTACTGCCACACAGAATGATATCATAAAATTCCAAAGTTGGAAGGGGACATTTGGGTCATTGTATTCCACCCTCCCTCCCGACTTTGGTAGAAGAATCCAAACTTCAATATCCCAAAGAGATATTCAAATTCTATCATTCTGGGTTAAATATAACCATGCATGAAGAGACCTCAGCCTTCAGTGCAGATGAATTAAGGAGAGATGTGAGTGGAATACAACACTGAATACTTCACAATCACACACATTATAGGACAAAATTATCTACTACACATTATAGGATGATAACATCCCAATGCAAAGGCCATGATTTTACCACCCTCATAATTCCAACCAGATATGCTTAAGCATACCAGTCTTCAGAATATTCTAGGTACATTGCAAAGATACTCATGGGAAATTAAAGGCTAATATGCATAGACACTGTGTTCCATGCTTCTGTAGAGCAGAAGTAAATAGACTTTATATGATGCAATCAGTTAGATAATCTTTAAATGTTAATGAAAATATTTCTCAAAAGGTCTACCATTTTCCCCTGAACATCATTTTCTATGGTTCTTGAAAACATTGCCTTCATAAACGGATAGAAAGATGGAGTGATAGGTACTGTATTTTAAGAAGACAAGGCATGTAATGAAATAAGAACTGGTAGGTAAGAAAGGTAAGTGTGAAGAGATCTTTAGGTTCATGATCTTTAAAATGGTGACATGGAACAGAATGTCACTGAAAAAGTAACTGTGCATAGACATACATCCAGAGAAGCATCTTGGCTTTTATATTTCTAGAGCCCTTTATTTACTTTCATATTTCTATCACATCCCATGTTTTGTTTTTCAATATTTTACTCGTCTTTTCTTTAGATAATTAACAATGTAAAGAAGGTTCCTTCACAGGTGTATGGAACTCTGTGACCCAAGAATTCCCAAGTTCTAATTTGTACCCAAATATTTCAACTGTAGGCTATATCATTATATTTTTAAGATTACCCAAATGACAAATTTTCAATAGTGATACATTTCACAGATGACATTATTTTCAAATAGTATTCCTTTGGTTGTGGGATTTCAGTTATTGGCCTTTAGTCATCATAACCAATAACTAAATATGTTTATTTAATTGCAGCTACTATATAATAGCTATACATAACCTTTGTTTCTTTGATGTGAAAATTAACTCTTATGGTCTCCCTGTCAAGCTCATAATACTAGTTTTTGAAAAAGGACTTTACAAATTTGTCTAAAGCTTGAGTCAATGAAGATTCCATATTTTCTCTTTTTGTAACAAAAGGGGAAGATGAATTTGACCAATTGCACAAGAACAACTGAATTTATTCTTGTTGGATTGCCACGTGTTTGGGGAATGGAAAGGGTGATGTATGCAAGTGTCTTTCTGCTCTACATCCTATGTCTATTGGGCAATGGGCTCATCATTATGATGGTAATTCTCGACCACCATCTGCAGAAACCCATGTATTTCTTCCTTAGCAATCTTTCTTTCAAAGACATTGGACACACTACCACCTTTATGCCTAAACTGTTGTTCAATTATCTCTCCGCTAATAACTCCATCTGTTTTTATTGCTGTTTAATACAATTATGCTTCTATTTCCTTTTTGGAGTCACTGAATTTTTCATTATCACATTGATATCCTTGGATAGATATTTAGCCATTTGCCATCCATTGAGACACTCCACTATCATGACTTCGGGGATCTGCCTTAAACTGTCAATATCAGCCTGGTTTGGTGGATTTTTCTCCATAATTTGTCAGGTAGTGATGATTGCAAACTTGCCCTATTGCTCTTCCAACATTATCAATCATTTCTTTTGTGACGTTGGACCCATGTTGAAGATTGCAGGAGGAGATTCACATTTTATTGAAGTCCTTGGCTTCCTTCTTGTTGTGGTCTTGATTATGTCCTCCCTGCTTTTTACCCTCATTTCTTACTTCTTTATCCTTTGCACTATTCTTCAAATGCCTTCAACCTCAAGGCAGCAGAAGGCCTTTTCGACATGTGCTTCACATCTGGTTGTGGTCAGCATTCTGTATGGATCAGTCTTTTTTGTCTACTTAAGACCTACTGTCAAAAACGCTTCCTTCAGTAAGATGAAGTCTGTCTCCATATTGTATACTATGATCACCCCTGTGCTCAATCCTTTCATCTACACTATTAGGAACAATGAAGTGCAGGATTCTGTACGCAGAATGCTAGGAAGAAAAATTCCAGGTTTCTGAAGTCTTCAAGTATCTCCAAGCCAACCCTATGTTAAAAGAAATGGAAATTCATTCCATTTGCAAACAGAAAATGAAATGTAAGGTAATTTGTCTCTTGAAGGACTCCTTTATATGTGTGTTTCTCCTGGATGGGGTGTGCGAGAAATAGAAATAGTAATAGCACTTAGAGTCATATACTGCTTCACAGTGCTTTACAAACCTCTCTAAGCAGTTTACAGAGTCAGCATATTGCTCCTAACAATCTGGGTCCTCATTTTACTGATCTCAGAAGGATGGAAGTCTGAGTCAACCTTGAGCCGATGAGAATCGAACTGCCAAACTGCTGGCAGCTGGCAATCAGCAGAAGTAACCTGCAGTACTGCATTCGAACCACTGCATCACCATCAGTCAAGATTGTTGAGATATGTCAGACTTGCCTGAATTAACAAAAAGGGAAGCAGTGAATAACATTCAGATGGAAGGCAATCTGTTCTTTTCTGTTTAATAGATGCTTTGTTTAGAAGCATCTGAAAGTATTGTATAAAATACAATAAGGTATCCATGATCAATTGAGTTTCAAATGAAGAAATAAAGGTGAGACTCTTTTAAGTGTCCAAGCTGGGATGCAATGGTTCGATAATCCTGATGTTCATATAATAGATATACACCTTTGTAAAACACTTGTTGAAATTTTCTTGTTTTTGATAGGGGCAAATAGGTAAATATTGCTTGAAAAAGAAGCGTGGTGGTTCAGTGTCTTAATGGTCTCTGCTTCGGTGGTTTGAGCCCTAGCACTGCATGGTGGGGTGAACTCCTATCATTTGCCTCAGCTTCTGTCACTTAGCAATTTGAAAGCATGTTCTACGAGAGTAGATAAATGGGTACTACTTCAGTGGGGAGATGAGCTGCTGCTTCATGCAGGCAGTTGGAATTCTGCTAGCTCTGAACCTTCCTGGTTGTGAGGCCTATTTGTGAGGCAGCTCTGGTGCAGAGAGAGGGTCTTGGGTGATGCTGCAGGAAAAGGGGCTCCTCTTTCTTTCTGGTGCAATATTAGCTCACTTTCCTTGGAAAGTGTGCTAGCATGTACAACAACAGCGCTAGTAAACTGGCAGCCAAACAACTACTTTGCAATAGCATTGTAGTCTCCTGGCTAATGTAATAGCGGCATACTCTAATAATAATAATGTACATAAACACTCAGATGGAGCCAAATTGGTTTCTTCTCCATCTCTAGGTAATCAAGGATAAGATTTGGTGGGAGGTATTCCATCCCAGTTGGATCATTAAGGTTATCACAATGAATTGAGTTTATATTGTAATGTGTTTCAAATAAAGTTTGTTTTCTAGCTCTTTTCTTTGAATTGCAATACTTGGAAATTCTATACCCTAAAACAATGTGGTACATTGGTTGACATATTGGGCTAAAAAAGGAGAGGCATGAGTAAAAGTCTCTCTTAGTCCTGAAAGCTCACAGGTGACCTTGGGTCAGTCCCATCCCATACTTCTTCTGGGGAAATATTGGAGGGATATCTATCTGACAAGAAGAAAATTACTCTCAACATATTAGTCCTTGATCCCTGAGTAGTATCATTTACACATAGGCGAGCATGTCTACAGAACTTTCCAAATGTTATAAATGCATGAACTTCTTTCTATGAAGAGAACAATTGGGACCCAGAAGATAGTAG
Organism: Crotalus tigris; assembly: GCF_016545835.1. Lineage (NCBI taxonomy): Eukaryota > Metazoa > Chordata > Lepidosauria > Squamata > Viperidae > Crotalus > Crotalus tigris. Next base: position 281,421 of record NW_024100589.1, on the reverse strand, counting down.
GAGTGAGGAAGAAAAAAAAAAGTCTTGCAGCAGAGTCAAAGTGTGAATCTTGAATCCTAAAAATGATCCTTGGATGGTGTAACATTTTCATTTCTAAGTATGCTTACATTTTATTGACAATCTGAACCGGCTTACTTGGCCTATCCTAGAACTGACATTTTATGACCTCTATTCTTAGGCCCTATTCTACTGCCACATGGAATTATATCATCATAAAATCCCAGAATTGGAAGGAGACAATTGGGTCATTCCATTCCACCTCCTATCCCATTTTGGTACAAAAAATGCAAACTTAAGTATCTCAAGAGATATTTCTATTCTCTAGTCTCCAGGTAAATATGACCACTCGTGAACAGACCTCAATCTGCAATTTATTTATTTATTTATTTATGAGACTTATATACCGCTTTAAGTGCAAGCACTCTCTAAGCAGTGTACACTAGTAAGCAATGTATATATATATATATATATATTTACATTGCCCCCAACAATCTGGGTCCTCATTTTACCTACCCCGGAAGGATGGAAGGCTGAGTCAACCTTGAGCCGGTGAGATTTGAACCACTGACCTGCTGAACACAGTCAGCTAAAGTGGCCTGCAGTACTGCACTCTAACTGCTGCGCCACCTCAGCTGATAAATTAGGGGAGATGAGGGTGGGACACAACATAGAATGTGTAATGGCATCATACATCATATGACACAATTATGCAACACACATCACTGTACAATAACATCCTAATACACATGGTATGATTTTGGTGTCCTCATAATTTTGAGCAACTGTGCTACCTTGGGAATTCCTTCCCTTTTATTGAGACTTTGAAGGGTCTTTCAAAACTTAACAACATTCAGGAGACTCTATTTTTGGGAATAAGACTTGAAAGTTGGTCCAAATGAGTCATGCTGATAACAAATAATGTATTCTGGGCATACTCTATGGATATTTATGTGAATTGAGAGACAAATATCTCTAGAAATGGTACCTCAAACTTCTGTAGAAACTGGAGCACTACATCACTAAAGGTTTTACACTTTTAAGCTTTTACACTTCTGCAGTTGAAGAGAAATAGGAACTAGGCCAACCATAAAAGAGTTTCATAGTTTATCCTTGTTGATTTGCCTCCAGAGGACCTCCAGAGGACTCCTATCTTGGGATGCACTTTAAGTTTTATCCAAAAGTTATCAGCCTCAAGTATATTCTAGCTATAGTGTTCAAATGCTCATGGGAAATTAAAGGCAACTATCCTTGGAGACTGTATTCCAAGCTACTGTAAAGAAGAAGAAAATAAACTTTTTATGATGCGATCTTCTAGATGTTCTTTAAATGTTAAGGAAAATATTTTTCACGAAGTCTATCATTTCTCCTGGTCCCAAGATAGGATGAATTATTTTCTATGTTTCTTCAAAATACTGTCTTGATGAATGGATACTGAGGTGGAGTGAAATGTATTTGATGAAAAGAAGGTGGTAATGAAGGAAGAACAAGTCAAGGTAAGGATGAAGAACTCTTTAGGTCCATCTTTTTTAGAATGAACATTTGGAACAGAATTCCCAAGATAGCATAGTTGCTCATAATTATGAGGACACCAAAATCATGCCATGTGCATTAGGAACTGCAAAAATAACCATGATTTCCTAGCATATATTCAAATCGACCTCCACACAGAGAGAGCATCATCATAGCTATTGTATTTTTGAGCCCTTTATAAATTTCATATTTCTATCACAACCTATGTTTTATTTTTCAGTATTTTACTAGTCTTTCCTTAGATAACTATTAATGTAAAGACAGTTCCTGCACAAAAGTATGGGACTTTGTGATTCCATAAGAGCAATGTTTCCTATTTCTAATTTGTAGGGTCCTTGGTTCTCTCAGAGCTTGGTAATGTTCTTCCGGATGTTTATTTACCAAACTAACATCATAAGTGCACTGATGATGTTATCTAGTTTAGTAACGAAACATCTGAAAGAAAAGCTCCCCGCTCAGAAAATAGCAAGGACCCCACAGTTCAGTCCTGAGCTACATATATTTTCTTCTATCAAGTTCTACTTTTTATCAAATTATTTCACATGTACTCTCTATCTTCCAAAAATGTCATTATTTTTTTTTAAGAATTTAAAAAATTCACACATGAAACTAATGGCTAATAGTGGTTACTAATGGCTGCTAATAGTGTTTTTTTTTTTCATTGTGCATTCATGAGATTCCAGTGATGGGCCTTGAGATATCATAACTGATATTCAAATATGTACATGCAAGTGTCTTATTCAGCGAGCATAATTCCACATAACCTTTGTTATCTTGATATAAATATCAAGTCTTGTATACTAGCTTTTATATCACAATATCAGTTTCTGGAAAAGATCTTGAGAAATGTAGCTGAATCATGATTCAGTGAAGATTCCATGTTTTCTCTTTTTTGTAGCAGGAGAAGAACATGAATTTGACCAACTGCACAAGAATAACTGAATTTATTCTTGTTGGATTGCCACATATTTGGGGAATGGAAAATGTGATGTATGCCAGCATCTTTCTGCTCTACGTCCTGAGTTTGATGGGCAATGGGCTCATCATTACGATAGTAATCAAGGATCATCATCTTCAGAAACCCATGTATTTCTTCCTTAGCAACCTTTCTTTCAAAGACATTGGACACACCACCACGTTTATACCCAAGATATTGCTCAATTATCTCTCTGCTAATAATTCCATCTGTTTCTTTTGCTGCATAATACAGATGTATTTCTATTTTCTTTTTGGGGTCACTGAATTTTTTATCATCACTTTGATATCCTTGGATAGATACTTAGCCATTTGCTATCCTTTCAGATATACCATTATCATGACATCAGGGGTTTGCCTTAAACTGGCAATAGGAGCCTGGTGTGGAGGTTTTTTCTCCATTTTTTATCAGCAACTAATCACAGTAAACCTACCCTTTTGTACTTCCAACATTATCAATCATTTCTATTGTGATGTTGGACCTGTGTTGAGGATTGCAGGGGGAGATACGCATCTCATTGAAGCCCTTGGCTTCCTTGTTGCTGTGGTTGTGGTTGTGTCTTCCCTGATTTTCACCCTCATTTCTTACCTCTTCATCATCTGGACCATTCTTCGAATGCCTTCAGCCTCCAGACAGCAAAGGGCCTTTTCAACATGTGCTTCACATCTGGTGGTGGTCAGCCTGTTGTACGGGTCAGTCTTTTTTGTCTACTTGAGACCGACTATCAAGAACTCTTCCTTTAGCATGACAAAATATGTCTCCATACTGTATACTTTCATCACCCCTGTGCTCAATCCTTTCATCTACACCATTAGGAACAATGATGTGAAAGATTCTGTACGCAGAATAATTGGAAGAAAGATTACTGGTCTCAGACATGTCTAAGTATCTCCAACCCTAACCAGTGATGGTATTCAGCCTGTTTGCACCAGTTTGGCAGAAGTGGTAGCTCTTTGTTTTGTTGCCCAGGCCCAGAATGGACTTCCAGAAGTGGCATCCAGACAGAGAACCAGTTGTTTACGTATTTGAATCCCACCATTGACCCTAACCATATATTAAAGTAAATGGGAAGTGATTCTATTTTCCAAGATATTTCTTGTACATCAAATGTCAGCCTAATCTGTCTTTTAAGGACTGCTCTACTGTATATGTGTGTTCCTTCAAGTTGGGGAGTGTTCAAAGACATCATCAAAGATTCATAGGATATTTCACATTGCATACCATAACAAAGAGGTAAAACTGAGTGACATTCAAGTGGAAGGCAACATGTTTTTTTCCCCCTCTTTGTTGAGAAGCATCTCGGTGTACTGTATAAAATAAAATTAGGTACCTGTCAAGCCTCAAAGAATGCTTATGCTGTTTCAGCCATTATTGCTTCTTAGTTTGCCTATGAACTTGGGTGAGGGGAGAAAGCAATGCAGACTTCGGATATTGAGAGGCAGTCCATGAGAACCAAGGACATTCAAGATTGTTTATTGAGAATGAAAGACATTCTCTCATAATAGTTATCTGAATTATAATTGGATAATGTGACCTGCACAAATAGGGGCAGATAGACTTTTATACTTTTCTGTATTGGAGTACAGCTTTTCAAATAATGAAGTAAAACTTTTCCTGTGCATTTGTTTGATATATTATTTGTTTAATTATGTTGTCAAAAATAATATATATTAGATATATTTTATTTTTAATTCATTTTTTATTTATATAATAGATATATACTTTTATAAAACACTTGTTGAAAATTCCTTGCTTTTAATATGGGCAATGAGGGATGGATAGGAAACTTGTTAAACCTCTTGATTGAAAGATACAACATTATGTATGTAATCACTCAAATGGAGGCCAAATTTGTTTCTTCTCTATCTCTAGGCAATCCAGGATAAAGAGTCAGGGAGGGTAGGTGATTCCATACCAGTTGGATCATTACAGCTACTATAATGAGTTGACTTTGAATCAAGATCTATTTCCAATAAAGTTTGTTTTCTAAGCATTTTTCTTCAGTTGAAATACTTGGAAGATCTGCACCCTAAAGCAGTGTGGTACATTGGTTGCCATATTGGACCAGGAAAGAAGACACATGGGTCCAAGTTGGTCTTAGTCCTGGAAACTCACAGGTGACCATGGGTCAGTCATATCCTATACAGAGAGCACTTCTTGTGAAATATTGGAGGCATATCACTTTGAAGAAATAATAGATGATAAGGGGTCTGAAAGCTAAATTATATGATGAATGGTTAAGGGAACTAGGTACATCTAACCTAATGAAGACAAGTTTTAGGGTAACATGATAGCTCTTTTCCAGTACTTGAATGACTCTCACAGAGAAGAGGGGGTTGACTTATTCTCCAAAGCACTTGAACATAGGACAAGAAGCAATAGGTGGAAGGTAATCAAAGAGAAGCCCAACCTGGAACTAAGGAGAAATTTCTGGACAATGTGAAAGATTAATCAATGGAACATCTTCCCTTCCAGAGTTTGGGGTGTTCCACCACTGGAGTCCCAAAGGTGCTTTTTCAAGAGGCAACTGGACTTTCTTGTTTTTCTTTGAAGATGTTTCACTTCTCATCCAAGAAGTTCTTCAGCTCTGACTGGATAGTGGGGAATGGAAGGCACAACTAACACAATACAACAACACAAATGACAAAAAGGCAAGTTTTCTGCCCTACAGCTTAGACAGACTTCCATTCCTCACTATCCAGACAGAGATGAAGAAGCTTCTTGGATGAGAAGCGAAACATCTTCAAAGAAAAACAAGAAAGTCCAGTTGCCTCCTGAAAAAGCACCCTTGAGACAACCATGACCTGGATGACTGAGAATCTCCATAGACATCCATCACTGGAGGTTTTCAAGAAAACATTGGACAACAATTTGTCCAGATGGTATAAGGTCTCCTGCCTTGGGGAGGGAGTTGGACTAGAAGATCGTTTCAACCATATGATTCTATTTGTCTATGAGGTGATGGGAATGAGGGGTACAATACTGAATTCATCATTATCTCATACATCATATGACACATCATATGTAGTGCACATCATTGGATGATGACATCATAAGGCACAGGGCATGATTTGGGGGTCTCCATTATTATGACCAACTTTACTGCCTAGGGAATTCTGGGAGTTGAGGTCCACATATCTTAACATTGCCATGTTTGGAAAACACTAATTTGTAAAGCTTCTGATTACCTAACTGTTCTTGCCACTGCCCCACCAAAAGTGAAGGGGATATCAAATCTGCAGATCTAGAACACTATGCTGAAAATCTTAACTTTGAATTCCATGGAAAAATGAATGGGGGAAAGGGAAAATGGGAAGAAAATCATTATTGGATATTATCTCCAATCTGTTCCTTCACTGTTGCATAGTGTCTTCAAAGAGTCTTGGAAGACTTAATAATATATACAAGACTCTAAATCTGGGAATGGTCCTTAGAATTTGGTCCAGATAAAACCAGATGTGATTCATGTTGATTCCAATTTATCTGTTCTGGGCATAGTCTATGTATATATAAGATTACTGGCAGTGGTGGGATTCAAATACCTGAATAACCGGTTCTCTGTTTGGATGCCACTTCCGGAAGTCTGTTCTGAGGCAGGGAGGACTCCCATGAGCAGAATGGCCCACCGGAAGTGCATGGATGCCTTTCAGGTGGGCTGTTCTGCTCCTGGGAGTCCTCCCCGGCTCAGAAAGGACTTCCAGAAGTGCTGTCCATGCACTTCTGGTGGGCCATTCTGGGCCTGGGAGGCCTCCCCTAGCTCAGAACAGACTTTCAGAAGTGGTGTTCACACACGTCCGGTGGCCCATTCTGGGCCTGGGAGGCCTCCCCAGCTCAGAATGGGCTTCCGGAAGTGGCATCCATGCACTTCCTGTGGTCTGTTCTGAGCTTTGCAAAAAAAGAGCTAGGGCGGTGATGGTAAACCTTTTAGAGACCGAGTGCCCAAAAACTGCCCCACCTGCCCCAGCCTGCTCTGCCCCTGCCCTGCCCACTCTGCCCCCGATCAGCCCATCCCCACCCACCACCTCCACGACAAGCCGCAAATCACCCAGGTGGCCCAACAGTGCCATGGCAGCCATGCCCTCTGCCCACACCCCAAATCAACTGCATGTGACAGGGCAGGGGCAGAGTGTCCTTGCTGCCATGTCCTTGGCTGCACTACTCCGCACGGGTCGTGCTTGGGGGTGACTCTCCTCTGGGGGGTTGCTGGTGAGGAGGGGGCCATGGTGGGAGTTGGGGCTGGAGTGATGGCGCGCATGCCCACAGAGAGCATGAGAGAGAACGCTGCCTCTGGCACGCGTGCCATAGGTTTGCCACCACTGGGCTAGGGCATCAGCCAGTTCACCAAAGTCAACAAAAAAATAGCTACCGGTTCTACAGAACTGATCGGGAGCAGCTGAATCCCACCACTGGTTTTGGGAACTAACAGATATTTCTAGAAATGATATCTCAACCTTCTGTAGAAAATGAAGCATTGCATCAGTGAAGGTTTTACTTTTTTTGCTTTCTGCAGTTGAAGAAAAATAGGAATTATGCTAACTACAAAAGAGATTAGGAGTTTGTGTTTGTTAGTGTGCCTCCTGTCTTGGGATGGCATTTGAAGATTCATCCAAAGCATATCATCCTTGAGTATATTCTAGTTATAGAGCATGGATGCTCATGGGAAATTAGATATCCTTAGAGATTATATTCCAAGCTTCTGTAGATAATCAGTAATTAAACTTTATGTGATGCAATCTGCTAGATGCTGTTGAAATATAAGGAAAATATTTCTCAAGAAGTTGTGCCATTCCACTGATGGTCATTTTGAAATCATAGCTGGTATTCAAATGTGAGTTTGATCCTAGGTAGTGGCTGATATTTGTCTGATGGAACCTTGGTGCTCTCTGAGCTTGCTTATTTTCTTGCAGATGTTTCATTACCCTAACGAGGTAACACCATCAGTGCTAGTAAGGAAAGCTGTTTTCTGTCAGTGTATATTCTGGTATCTTGCCTGTCTATGTGGGTGGGGGCGTTTAGTTGGGTTGTTTACTAATGGCTCTTTGGCACTTTTTAATTGGATTTTTGTTTACTTGATTTTTGGTCTGAAGGTGACCTTGGAGTTAATCTATGCTGATCTGAGGGCTGATTACAGATGGAGAGGTGCTGGAGTCTTTTTTCTCATTGGGGCTGGTTGATTGTCTCTTTTGCATAGTCTATAGATGGTGTTAGCATCTATGTGTCTACTGATGGCTGATTTGTCAGAGTGTCTGGCTTCTAGAAATTCCCTGGCATTTTTGGATTTGGCCTGGTCTAGGATTGTCACATTTTCCCAATTGAATCCATGGTTAAATCTGCCTATATGTTGTGAAATTAAAGAATTTTTATCACACCTTTTGACTGCCAGTTGGTGTTCATGGATGTGTTCTGCCAGTCTTCTGCCTGTTTGTCCTACATAGTGGTTGTTGCAGTTCTTACATTGTATGTTGTGGATTACTCCTGTTGCTGGGTCTTTTGGTTTACTTAGGATGTTTTGAAGGGCTTTAGTTGACTTATGTGCTGTGCTGATTTCATGTGGTTGTAGTCATCGATTTGCAGTTTCTGGGATATTCTTGATGTATGGCAGTGTAATTCTTTTCAGGGTTTGTGTTGGTTATGCTCTGTTGGGTTGAATGGTTCAGTTAATTTTTGATGAAGTTGCATGGGTATCCATTTTGTTGGAATGTGTTGTATAGATGCTCTATTTCCTTTTTCTACTGTTCTGGGTTGCTGCAATGTGTTTCTGTTTTTGTTTTTATTTTTCCTTTTCTCTCTGTCTCTCTGGGCATTGTCTGCTATGAATTTCACAGAGGCATCAGGAAAGGCCTCTGTCTAGTAAATATTCAAGCTCTGTTCAGTCACCCCAACTCTACCCAGATGCAAAGGATTACAGGGTTGTTAAAAGAACAAAAATCCAAATGTGTATATTGAATGTCTTATTCAGCTACTATATCTACAGATAACTTTTGTTAGTTTGATTTTAAAATCAAGTCTTGTATTCTGTCTCTTGCAATAGTTGTTTCTGAAAAAGGTCTTCAGAAATCTTGACCGCACGAAGATTCCACACTTTTTGCAATAAAAGGATGAAGATGAATTTGACCAATTGCACAAGAGCCACTGAATTTATTCTTGTTGGATTGCCAAGAGTTTTGGAACTGGAAAGTGTGATGTATGCCAGCATCTTTCTGCTCTACATCCTGAGTCTGATGGGCAATGGGCTCATCATTATGATAGTAATCACAGATCACCATCTCCAGAAACCCATGTATTTCTTCCTTAGCAACCTTTCTATCAAAGACATTGGATACACCACAGTCTTTATTCCCAAACTGTTGCTTAATTATCTCTCAGCTAATAATTCCATCTGTTTTTATTGCTGTGTAATACAACTGTGCTTCTATTTCCTTTTTGGAGTCACTTGATTTTTTATCATCACTTTGATATCCTTGGATCGATATGTAGCCATTTGCTATCCTTTGAGATACACCATCATCATGACCTCTAGAGTTTGCCTTAAACTGTCAATATCAGCCTGGTGTGGAGGATTTTTCTCCATAATTTGCCAGGTAGTGATGATTGCAAACTTGCCCTACTGCACTTCCAACATTATCAATCACTTTTATTGTGATGTTGGACCCATGCTGAAGATTGCTGGAGGAGACACACGTCTCATTGAAGCCCTTGGCTTCCTTGTTGCTGTGGCTGTGATTGCATCCTCCCTGGTTTTTACCCTCATTTCTTATCTCTTCATCCTGTACACTGTTCTTCGACTGCCTTCAACCTCCAGGTAGCAGAGGGCCTTTTCAACATGTGCTTCACATTTGCTTGTGGTCAGTCTTTTGTATGGGTCAGTCTTTTTTGTCTACTTAAGACCGACTGTCAAAAATTCTTCCTTTGGTATGATGAAGTCTGTCGCCCTACTGTACACTTTCATCACCCCTATGCTCAATCCTTTCATCTACACCATTAGGAACAATGAAGTGAAAGATTCTGTATCAAAAATGGTAGAAAAAATGGTTGCAGGTCTCCGAAACCTCTAATTATTGCCAACCCTAACCCTCATTTAAAGGAAGTGGGAGGGATCCCATTTTTGCAATAGATTTCTTGTATATGAAATGTAAACTTTCTCTGTCTTTTGAAGGACTCTTCTATGTGTGTTTTCCTTCAGGTTGGGGACTGCCAAAGATATCAGTGAAGATTGTTGAGTTATTTCACATTGCCTACCTTAGCAAAGAAGGAAGAGTGATTAATGTTCAAGTGGAAAGCAACATTTTTTTTCCAGTTTGATGAAAACTTTGTTGAGAAGCATCTGCAAATACTCTATAAGATAAAATTAGTTACTCGTGATCAGTTGAGTTTCAGAGCAGGACATAAAACTGAGGCTGTCAGTGTTAAAGTTGGGAAGGCATGGTGCAAGCATACTTGACCTTCTTAGTCAACTTTCAGTATTGTTAATCTTAGTATCCATCTGGACTGTCTAAAGGCATTAGAGCAGTGGTTCTCAACCTTTTTAATGTCGCGACCCCCAACCGGTCGTAAGTCGAGGACTACTCAACCGGTCGTAAGTCAAGGACTACTCAACTGGTGCAGCACCGTTTGCAGACTGGGACTTTTGGCGGGCTCAGCAGGGCAGAGACAGCCTGGACAATTCTTATTGGCTTTTGAAAGCCAATAGAATTAGACTCTATTCAAGAGAGTCTATTCTATTGGTTTTCAAAAGCCAATAGAATAAAAGGGAGTAGCACAGCTAAGGAAAAGGGGAAAAAATGGCGGACTGCATTGTTTGGCGACCCCCGTGAAATGGTTGTTCGACCCCAAAGGGGGTCCCAACCCACAGGTTGAGAACCACTGCATTAGAGTGTATGGCTTGTCCATGCTGTTTCACATATACCTCTCCTTTTTCTATGGATAGTTTCAGTTGGTGCTTAACATCTACAAGAAGCAATTGAGTGGGATCATCTTTCGATATATAATTGTGTGCCTTGGTGTATAGTCTTTTAGTCACAGAAATGTCTTTGGATAATGCTGGCTCCCTTGACTAAGAATCAGAGATGAGCACTGCCCTCTAGAATTGGACATGACTAGACAGGGGAAACATTTTCCTTTATTTCTCAGTTTGCTTGAAAAATGAATTCCAAAACAACTGCTTTTTTAACAATAAAGTGATTGCTGTCCAGCCCCCCGCCCCTAGCTGTATGGCTCAAAAGTTATTTTGAAGCACAACTCTTGAAGTTACTTGCAGACCACTGCTGAATGGGGCATCTTCTGGGATGATTTAGGACTCTCCCTAACCCAGGAAAGTCATATAAACTAAAGGAATGCCAGCTCTTTCTGTTGGTAAGTTGAAAAAGTAACAATCCAGAGAAAACCCCTTCAGGAAAGGGATCCCTCCCTGGGCTTGTCATCACTTGCCCATCTTCACCGAAAGTCTAAATGCGGAGGAACAAACTGAGGTTCAATCTTAGAAACACCCCTTTCCTGGAGATATTTGGACTCTATTGTCCCAGATATTTTGTTAACCCCAAATAGGGTTGTGTTTCCATGTTTTGGACTGATGAACAATTTGTATTTGCTATTTTGTTTTAAAATATTTTCAGTATTGCGTATTTCTAAGAGTTATTAAGGAGCTGGGTAACCTTAGTAATGTAACATAAATAACATAACATAACATAACATAACATAACATAATAAATAAATAAATAGTGTCTCACTCTTTCTCCAATATATGCTATGTGTCAACGCTGCAAATATTGTATATTCTTGCTTTTGACAATATGCACAATTGTCTGGTAAATATGGGGTTAATAAAGAGCAGAAGGGGCGTTGGGGGTAAAGCCCGAGAAAGAAAGAGGAAGAAAACATTTGACCTTCACATTAATTGGATAGTGTGAGATATGATGGCTAATTTAGGGAGGGAACACGCTGATAATTTAACTGCTCAGAGGAAGAGAACTTAGATCCTAGCATCCCTCCGTTGTGCCTGTGCCGACATTTTGTAACAATAAAAGACTTATAGGAAAATCAATGCCTGGAAGTTCTTTGGAATGTTTCATTAGCCAGAACCACAACACTATGTTCATTTGCACCATTGTACTCTTTTTCTAAATCATTTCCCCAGAGTAATGTATCTTTAAACACTGTCTTTGAGAAATATCTATTTCTAGAGCCATTTTCTGAAGTTTCTTCATTTTACAGTGGACCAATGGAAGGCGAGGTGAAGAGAATTTAATACATAGGTTTGAAATTCCAAAAGTCAAATGGAAGGACATTCCATTCCATTCCAGTCACATGGAAGGATATTCCATTCAGACTGTATATACTCTGCATAATTCTTCCTGAAATCTATGTGTTTGGACAACAAAACTAGGATATCTATGTCCAGGCTAAAGAGCCATATTTGGAACTTTAGTGATTTCTCAAAAAAGGGACCATCATGTTCAGGTCACGTGTATTAACTTTGTGCTTTCTTGTAAAATCTATTTTTTCATTTTTTTAAAAAAAAGTTTACTTCTCTTTTTTTGATATTGTATATTCCATACAGTATAATATAGTGATTCAGGTGTTGAATTTGGAATGGGATTCCAGATTCATAGCCAATCCTTATGCATTTAGACCAAAAAACCCACTCAATCCAATCTCCGTCACTAAAGTGCTATTGTGGGAAAAATAGAGACAATCCAGGATAGAAATTGAATAAACCCAGACAATCTTGTGGACCCTGCTCAAGCAATGCTTATGACCTGGATGGAAGGGAGGGAACTGCCAATGATCTTTTCAGTCATCCTCACCACTCTCTGCACCACCTTCCTGTCTGAAGCAGTGATGCTTCCAGTGTGATGCCGTGTGACAGGATGCTCTCAATTGTCCCTCTGTAGAAAGTGGTAAGGACAGGGGAAGGAAAATGAGCTTTTCTCATGTGATGCAGAAAGAGCCGAGGTGGCGCAGCAGTTAGAGTGCAGTACTGCAGGCCACTTTAGCTGACTGTGTTCAGCAGGTCAGCGGTTCAAATCTCACCGGCTCAAGGTTGACTCAGCCTTCCATCCTTCCGAGGTAGGTAAAATGAGGACCCAGATTGTTGGGGGCAATATAAAATATATATATACATTGCTTACTGGTGTACACCGCTTAGAGAGTGCTTGCACTTAAAGCGGTATATAAGTCTCATAAATAAATAAATAAATAAATAAATAAAATGCAGGCGCTGCTGTGCCTGCTTCACCAGTGTCTTGCTGTTGAGTGACCAAGCCAGCCTACTTGTTAACTGCACACCCAGGAATTTGATACTGGTAACCGTCTCCACAGGTGAATCATTAATGCACCGAGAAGTGTGGCTGTGCCTGCCAATGCCTCTTTGGTTTTTTTCCCAGTATTTAAAACTAGGTTGTTTTCCTTATACCAGTTCACCAAACCCTCAACCTCCTTGTGGTAAGCCAACAGAGCACCCAGGACTTCTCAAATCTAGCAAAGAAAGAAAGTTATCCCTCATTCTTCTCTATCTTGTCTTATTATCACTACTCAAATTTTATAACTGCAGCAATAGCTATGTGGATTTTATGACAGGAACAAATGGAACATAGAAATCTGTTGGAATTGGTGTCAAAGAAAGACGAATGGAAAAGTCCAACGTTGATACTTGAAAGCACATTCTTCTTATGTGGCCCAAGCTTCCATGTGTAAGGGAAATCTGCAGATCTGGGAGACCTAAGGCACCAGAGAGCAGAACAAGAAGTAATGGGTAGATCAACAAAGAGATAGAACTAGAAGTAAGAACATTGAGAACAATTGATCAATGGAATAGCTTGCCATTTGGAGTTGTGGGTGCTCCATCAGTGGAGGTTTTCAAAAATAGACTGGACAACCATTCTCCTGGGATGGTATAAGGCTCCTGCTTTGAGCAGGGGTTGGACTTCAAGATCTCTGACGTCCCTTCTATCCCTGTGATTTTAGGACCTTAAAGATTTACACGTATAGATCTTTCCGTAGGAGAAAGCTTGACTGGACCAGCAGTAAAAATAAAAACAATCAAGTTTTATGTTTAAAAAAACCCATGGAAACTCAAATAACTTTATTCTTAGATTTTGACCAGCCTATGTATAATATATAATTAATATGTTAGTTGACTCAGTCAGAGAAATTTCTCACTCAGAGAAATTTAAAGCAACGTAGAAAGATACAAGAACAGTTTAAACAGCTAAATCTAACTTTTCTAAATTTTCGTATTTTATATTATAAGCTAATAAAAAACATTGTAATAAATTGGGAAATTTGATAGAACAATTTAAACAGGCTAAATCTAGCTAACAACCAGCAAATCTAAACACCTACATTAAAAAAAATCAATACAAAAACAGACATTGGAGGATTATATATTAACCTGTCTTATGACCAGATGAAAACTTTCTGCATAACTTTCCTAAAGGACAATACATTTAGGACCATATGGACTTTGTGGGCAAGGCTAGTCTAAAGGGAGAGGTAGCCATAGACAAGGACCATCTCCAGGATCCTGAAATATATATCATTGATAGGACCTATCAGATATGGTAACCTAGTCAGGCATAAACAATAGAGGAAGAGGCAATCTGACAGATATATAGATATATAGACAGATATATAGATCCTGAAGGATGAAGTTCTATGGAGATTCTTAGTCATCCAGGTTATGGTTGTCCCAAAAGTGTTTTTGAGAAAAGGCAACAGGACTTTCTTGGTTTTTTTCCTCAAAAACATTTCACTTCTGAACCAAGAACTGAAGAATTGAACTGAAGAAATTTCTTGGATGAGAAGTGAGATGTTTTCAAGAGGAAAAAAAAAAAAAAACTAAGAAAGTCCAGTTGCTTTTGAAAAAAAAAAAAGACCTTTGGAACTGAACTATGAAGAGTTTTATAGGTGACAACCAACATCTTGAATTGAAAGCCAACTGGTAACCCACACCACAAGATGACCATTAATTTAACCAAAATACCATTTTTGCAATGAAATCTACTATAGTAACTTAGATGAAGTTTATTTAAGGGACCATAAGCCAGGAATATTCCACCCAATCTAATTCTAGTTTATGATGTCCCACCAGCTATAGAACTGGACCTCATAAGAACAAGGGGAAGAATTTGATATCAACAGAGTCATAAATGTTCCTGATTCCTCAAACAATGTTCCCTTCTACCCTCAACACTATGAGATAATAATAATAATAATAATAATAATAATAATAATAATAATAATAATAATAATAATAATAATAATAAAAAAAAACTGGAGAAGATAACAAAATACAAAGACCTACAAATAGAAATAGAATTACTGTGCCAAAGGCAAGCAAGGGTAGTACCAATAGTAATAGGCGCCTTGGGTGCAATCCCAAAACGGGCTGGAGCACCACTTGAACACCATTGGCATTGACAAATTCACCATTAGTCAATTGCAAAAGGCAGTCTTAGTAGGAACAGCTTCCATCCTGAAATGATATCTGTAATACCATCAATTCAAACATCCATATCTGCCTATCCCAGATCCCTGGTAAGGACTCAATAGGTAGACAAAAATGTCAAATCCAGTCTGAACATCTGGCTGACTGTGCAATGATTAATAATAATAATAATAATAATAATAATAATAATAATAATAATAGTAATAATAATAATAGCATTTGAAAAACATTGAAAGAAAATGTGATAACAACTTGACATGGGCATGGCTTAAGATGAGAACCATTAAGAAAGAAACGAATGAGTGGAGAGGCTATTTCTGGAATAAGAAATATTTCTCTGAGGGCTTAATGAGAATTTTTGTATTCTGTTAGGCAGCAAGAAATATTGCATATTTTAACAAGACATGTTGGTGGTTCTGTAAAGTACAAGGAGGACCTCTTGTGGTTGAAAGAAGTAAAAAAAAAGGCAATGTAAATAAATGAACTTAATAAAATGCCATCTCTGAACATGGACTTTCTATTGATAGATCCCATGGTCAATGTGTCCGGTACCATAATGTTTTTTTTAAGGGAATCATCACTTGTGCAAATTCTATGTTGTTTGGACTCAGTGAAGGGACTAAAACCAGGAATTATTTAATATAAGTAGAGAAATCTGACATACTGCAGTTAAACCTTGGACTTCTTAAGTATGGATTTTTATGGCATTTTGAAAAATGACAGAACATTAACCCATCCTGTTTTTTTTCCCTACACATTTTGCTTCCTCTATTAAGATAAATAATTCCAGTAAGAAAAACAAAAACAGTTGAGATTGACAGGAAAAAATAAATAAATAAATAAATAAATAAATAAATAAAGAGGAAGGAAGGAAGGAAGGAAGGAAGGAAGGAGGGAGGGAGGGAGGGAGGGAGGGAGGGAGGGAGGGAGGGAGGGAGAGAGAGAGAGGGAGAGACAGTTTTAGGTGTTCTGTTGTCTTCCAAAACGCTCCAAGAATTATAGTTCTTAGCGACTCTAATCAACTAACAATAGTGAATATTTAATTAACCAACATCTGGAGGGCCACATGTTCTCTGTCCTTATATTTGGTGAAAAAAAGAACTAATATAATATTGCATGTTAACCGCTTGATGGCAGCCAAAGCTTAAGAAAAGAAATGGGAGAAAAAGAAACCCTTTTATAACTTATGAAAAACCACAGCAAGTATCAGAATTACTTATTGGGCTATATTTATTTTTTTACCATTCTTGGTTTCAGTAAACTGTTGATGGGTTTCGTTCATCGGTGGTTGGCTTGCTGTTTCAGTTCAATACTCTTGGTGGCGTTCTTGCACTGTGCAAGACAGAACATTGGAGGCAGAAAGAGAAAAAAGTGACTTTTGACCCATGGAAGAAAGCAGGTTTCTATTGCCAATAGAAAGAGAAGACGAGAAATGAAAGTTATGGGAAGCTCACTCAAGGGTGGTGCATGAAACTCAGGTTCTTTGTAAAGCTTTCAAACCAAATGAATTTAGAACCCAACTATATTTTATAAGGTCATGTTAGTTATTTGGAAGCATTAGAATAGAACAGAATAAGAAATAAGAATAGAATAAGAAATAAGAATAGAATAGAATAGAATAGAATAGAATAGAATAGAATAAGAAATAAGAATAGAATAAGAAATTAGATTAGAATAGAATAGAATAGAATAGAATAGAGCTGGAAGGGACCCTGGAGGTCTTCTAGTCCAGCCCCCTGCTCAGGCAGGAGAACCTATATGATCTCAGACAAGTGACTGTCTAGTCCCTTCTTTAAAATCTCCAGTGATGGAGCGCCCACAATTTCTGGAGGCAAGCTGTTAAAAGGACATTAAAAGGATACACAAAAATCTCTTTTAAATGTTTCTTCTAAGAATAAGGATAAGGCCACGTAGGAGGACTCAGATCCTAAAATAATCAGCTTTTAAATTGCAACCCAACCAGAAGCTGAGTTCTCCAGATGTTTGGGACTATAAGGACACCCACATATTTCTTTTCCCAGCCAGGGTTTGTTGTTCTCCATTTTTGTTCTTGTTGTTGTTTTTGGAGCAGCCACGTTGGTTTGTCTCATGACTGATGGCATCAGTGATCAAAGCATACCTGTAAAACATGCATTTGTAAAGCACCAGTGCAGGAAAAAAAAGAAGGCAGAAAGGGATGAGCCATTGAGTTCACCCAGTCCCAAGTATTGCCTTAGTGAAGGAATCCAAATTTTATATACAGACTTTTCCCCGATATTTCATGGGAATCTTTATTTCTCTGACTGAAATCCATGATTTCAGGTCCAGCACTCTGGAATGGGAAAGAACAAGCCATCTTCCGAATGGCATTCTTCTTCAAAGATGAAACATATCCTGGTCTTCTAGTTTCTCTCTATAGGACTTCATGACTTATCTCCTCATGGTCCTTCTCTGAATCTATTCTCTGTTCATTTGAATAGACTTTATAAAGTTTGCACCACAAAACTACAGCATGTGCTTGAGAAAATAAACTCTAACCAAAATCTGTGGTTTGAAATAAGCAGGGCGGTTTCAAATCTGATGTATCAGAAAGGAAATGTTCTTCAGAAAGTACTGCACAATTGAAACTTTCTTTGCGGCATCTCTCTAGTGAAACCATCTGGTGAATAAGTAACAGAAATCTGTTTGCAGAACTAGAGCCATAAGATCAACTTCTTCTGAGATCAGCTTTCAAATGTTGGAGGACTTAAAATAAGGAATTTTTAAAAATCCAACCATTCCATTTCACAGGATAAGTAATGAAACTTGATGGTGATCATTAGTGACTTATGTTCGTAGTATTATCAAAGTGATATAAATCCTTTTTTTCTCATTTTTTGGGGAATATGAGTAGTTGAATGTCCCTAGGTTGCTGAAGGGAAATAACATACATCACTAGGTCTTAAAATTCACCAAATGAAATGATTGTGAGTCCAAACATGGAAACCAGAATGAATTTAATTGAACAAATGAAAATATTCAGACATATAAATTGAGAGATAGATAAAGCCATGATAATAATAATAATAATAATAATAATAATAATAATAATAATAATAAAGTTTGAAGGGACCTTGGAGGTCATCTAGTCTAACTCCCTGCTCAGGCAGGAAACCCTATACCATTTTGGACAAATGGCTGTCCAGTCTCTTCTTAAAAACCTCTAGTGTTGGAGCATTCACCGCTTCTGGAGGCAGGTTGTTCCATTGGTTAATTGTTCTAACTGTCAGGAAGTTTCTCCTTAGTTCTAAGTTGCTTCTCTCCTTGATCAGTGATCATATTCAATGTCCAGATATAAATCTATAGTTGACCATTGACCAACCTAATAGCAGTCTATTAGTGCTTCCTTTTACTAGAACTTCTGGGAAGTTGAAAGCTAAGATACAGATTTATTTTGTGTGCCAGTTCTGCCCTTGTTTGGATTGGAAGGCCTTGCTAATACTCAGGAAGTGAGTATTAGCAAGGCCTTCCAATCCAAGCAAGGGCACAATTGGCACACAAAATAAATCTATATTTTAGCTTTAAATTTCTTAGAAAACCTAGTTGGATTACATCGATCAGTGGTAGGATTCAAGTATGTGAACAACCGGTTCTCTGTGTGGATGCCACTTCCAGAAGTCCATTCTGGGCCTGGGCAACAAAAAAGTAGCTACCAGTTCTGCCGAAGTGGTGCGAACCGGCTGAATCCCACCACTGACTTCAATGTCCCCTACATGGGATTGTCCTTGAAGATCACACAGAAGTTACAACTGATCCAGTATGTGATTGTCTGCATAGTGTTGGATGCTTATAGCTTCAGCTTTTTTACACTTCCACACCAAGCTACACTGGGCCCTGGTTTTCTTCTAGTGCAATTCAAAGCACGGGTAATCTATGTGGCACATAGTTAGATTATTTATGGGACTCCCTGTGCATATTTTCCCATCCTAACAGATCACATAAAGTAGGCACTTCTCTTAAATGTTGCCATCTTGCATGACCTAGGATACAACAAGTAATGTTTTGCACTGAACAAATGAAACTACTTTTCCTTTAACACTTTTTTTACATGTGCAATTATTCCATTCACTGGTCTTCTTCTGGTTTTAATGGCTCTAGAGATTAAAGAGGCTTAAACACAGATCTAAGCTCAATTACACTATAGTTGTATTTTGATAAATATAATTGAAATTCCTTCTCCTTCTCCTTCTCCTCCTCTCAGAAGGATAGGAGAGGTTGAGGGATAGATCTAAAAGAACAATAACATGAGAAGTTCTTCTCTTCTACCATAGTAATATTAAAAGAGATTACCATATATGCCAGTGTACAAGGCAACCCGGCGTATAAGATGACCCCCGTCTTTATCGCCGAGCCGCATTCCTAGAACGTCATCTTATACGGCAGAAACTACCAGTATTTCTGGCATATAAGACAACTCGGCATATAAGACGACCCCCGTCTTTGGCGCCGATTTCAGTGCTCGTGGAAGTCGCCTTATACGCCGGCATATACGGTATGTTTCCTTCCTGAAAAAGCAGTTCTGACCAGAACCAACTAGAGATAGGCAGGAACCAAGAAAAGAAGGGAATTTTCTGAAATGCAAATTGTTTTGTTCATTCTGGAGTATGTGAGAACATGCAAATGATCAATTGATTTCATCATTGTAAATAGGTCACCCTTACAACTTGAACCCAAGGCAAATACTGATCTGTTTCTCATCCTTCCCTCTGGTGCTTTGGTGAATAACCAAAGGGAAGAACGAGAAACAATGGTTGGAAACTGATCAAAGAGAGAGGCAACCAAGAATTAAGGAGAAACTTCCTGACAGTGAGGACAATTAACCAGTGGAACAGCTGGCCTCCAGAAATCATGGGTGCTCCATCACTGGAGATTTTAAAGAGGCTAGACAGCCACTTGTCTTAGATGGTATAGGTCAGGGGTCCCCAACCCCCAATCCATGGAGCAGGACTGGGCCACAGCATGCCAGCAACCAGTCTGCACAAACAAGGAAAGCCCCCATCCACACAAAAACAGCACACAAAAACATGCCCCTTACAGTCCGTGGAAAAAAAACGTCTCTCCACATAACCGGTCTCTGGTGCCCAAAAGGTTGGGGTCCTTGGGTATAGGTTCTCCTACATAAGTGGGGGGCTGGACTAGAACACCTCCAATGTCTCTTCCAGTTCTCTTCTCTTCTCTTCTTTCCTCTCCTCTCCTCTCCTTTCCTATTCTACTCTACTCTACTCTGTTCTGTTCTGTTCTGTTCTGTTCTATTCTAAAGATGGGCTGGTTTCTTTATATTTACCCTTTTCTTCTATGTTTGCCTGGTGAGTAACAACTATAGGTATTGGGTAAATCAAACACAAACTAATATGGCATGGAACATCCCTACTACTGAAGAAGGAGAATCACAACCACTAATGATCAAACAAATTGTGTTTTCAGTATTAAATGTTAAATTATTATGTATAAGAGTATTTCCTGTTTTCCCTTTGAAATACATAATTTGGGGGCAGAATGGCAGATGGCTGTGATAAGATTAACCTTCCCGAATCCTTCAGTCTTTGCTTGGATTTCACCATTTTAATTCTGAACTATCTTAAAGAATCTATACATCTATAACGTCTGTGAAATTCTGAATTCAGATTCCATACTTCTCAATTGAAACTTATATTTATCATTGTAATGGCTACAGCCTTCCTGATTCAGTGATAAAAGTCATAGAAGCCTGTGTAGGAATGTGGGGAGACATCTTTTATCTCATATCCCAAAATCTTTTCCAATATACAGTAGCCTATTAAAAAAAATGGGTCAGCATATGGAATTAATATATCCCATGGGGGGCATGGAATATAACAAGTAATAGGAGAAATTATAGCTATTTTTGCCATCAAAAATCAACATTAGAAAGACCTTTTTTCTGTACTAATATGAGAAAAAAACCTATATAAGTAGAGAGAGAGTTATAGAATTCAAATAAGAGGGGGAAGAATATTTCTGAAATGCAAACTAATTTACATGTCATGGGTTATATAGGAATTAGATGCCAAACTTTCCAATTGTTCAAATAGCTGACCTTAAGTCCCTAAATTCAAAGGAAAAATACACTTGAAATTATGAAATACATCAATTATATTAGCCTTACCATTTTGCTCTTCCTGGCTGGTGAGTAACCATGTTTCATTTTTGTCAGTTTAATATATTTCCGAATAAATATCACAATTCCTTTGTAATGAAATAAAAAATTGGAACTAAAATTGAAAATACAACAAAGGTCTTATCTCATCTCCAGTGTGTAGTTCTTCAAAATGAATATATATATATATATATATATATATATATATATATATATATATATATATATATATATATATATATGATTTTTTCCTCTCCCCAAATCTAAGGCTTCCTTTTCCTGTTTCTTCTTTTTCCATGACTTAAATATCTTTCCCTACAAAGATCTACTGCTGTGTAAATTTAACATGGAAAATTATTATTAATAGTGTTGTCCAGCCTTGGCAATTTCTACGTGTACAGACTTCAACTTCCAGAATTTTCAGCAATAGCCATACCCACTGGTGACCTCTGGGACTTGAAATCCCCACATCTGGAAGATGCTAAAGTTTGGAAATAGTTGTCCATGAGATTTTTCATATTGTATTAAATCTTAGAGTGATATGGAACATATGCACAGAATATGAATGTCCTTATGTTGTTCTTTTTTAACAGGTGTTTCTGCCACTGTTACTTTGACCCAGCCACCTGAAGCATTTGCACTTCCAGGGAGATCCATTACTCTAACTTGTAAAGTATCAGGATACAATATCAATGATCACCATTTGTACTGGGTTCGTCAATCTAATGGCAAAGAGCTTGTCTTTATCACAGCCTTCAAGACTGGACATACCACATACACTGCCAATGAATTTAAGGGCCGTGTTACCCCTTCCACCCAAGGTTCAACAGCACAGCTAAGGATAGATGCTCTAAAAGTAGATGATACTGCCATCTACTACTGCACAAGAAACACAGTGACTGAATTTGGGACTGTTGCTGCCCAATATGTTGTAGGAGACCCAAAATGTCTTCTTGATGGGTTTTCCTCTCCTCTTTCCATGGTTTAGTTTCACTTCCTCATTTGAAGAGAGTTGGAGTCAGCCAAACACTCTCTAAATTTCCTTCTTTTCACATCTGGGTACAAAAAGAAGCGGATATTTTTGCCACCCACTTGCTTCATCAGCCATGCTGAGTTGAAAACCCAGTGGTTAACTTCCTCATATCTACCAGGTCAAAAATTGTTTTGGAGCTTCCACAATACAGATAGGAAATAGGTGGGAATTCTTTTGAGTGCGTTGTAGTCACTGGCCAGAAGGCCAAAGATTGATTCCTCTTGGATTTGATCATGTGATCTCCCATTGAGTCCCATTGCCTCTGTAAGTTGCAACTGAATGAATATCAATGGTACCAATAGAAGAGAATCTTTGTAGCTTAGGGTTGAACTGCAGAGTCGTTGGTATTATCTGAGTTTGGTTGTTATCTTGCAGACATTTCGTTATCCAACAAGGTAAGATCTTTAGGGACAGGATTTTGGAGAACTAAGGATTGTTGATTAGTTGTGGAATGCACAGTTGCCAGTTCCACATTCTCCTAAAAAAAAAAAAAAAAGAATAAGACCTCTTTCCCCAATTGTAGCTCTAGGATAAGGACCTTCAATGCATAAAATGTAGGAGATACCTTAGGCAGTTACATATAAAAAACATGAACATGGTTTTTTATGTGTATCTGCTTTTTATGTGTATCTGTTTTTAGGCAGATACACATAAAAAAACATGAACAAGCATGCATCTATGAAACAACTCATTATCTCAAGCAGGATAACTATAACACAGTTTCATGGAGCATTCATACATCCATATAAATTGACACCAAATAGATGAGGGATCCTTGGTGTTCTCTGAGCTTGCTTATTTCTTGCAGACATTTCATTACCCAAACTAGGTAACATCATCAGTGCTAGTACAAACAGATGACATGCTACTGATCTATATTACAGCAATCAGAGGACAAAAGAATGGAGTTCTACTTAGGACAAGGAGTTGACGGAATGCAAAACATGTAAAGAGCCATTAGGAATTCTTCTTTATTTTTGCTATTGCTTTCCACAGAGCTGTTTTGAAATCACTGTTTCGGATTGTGTAGATGAAAGGGTTTAACATGGGAATGAAACTCGTGTGGAAAAGAGACAATATTTTGTTAAGTTGGATATTCCCATGAGTTGAAGGTCTCAAGTACATAAACATAAGTACCATATAAAAAATGGTTACAACAGTGAGATGGGAGGCACAGGTGAAAAAGGCTTTGGAACGCCCAGTGGCAGAAGGGATCTGAATTATAGTGAATATAATGCGTGCATATGAAATCAGGGAAAATCCAAAGGAGCCCCACATGATAGTGGCACCATATATGAGTCCCACAAATTCAATTACAGTGGTGTCAGCACAAGCCAATTGCAAAACTGGACCAACATCACAAAAGAAATGATCAATCTTGTTGTGCCCACAATAAGGGTATGTCCACACTACGACCGACTGAGGAAATATGAGTCCAAACCCACCAATCCATGCCAGCAAAGACAGATTGAGACAGAGTCCACTAGTCATAATAGTTTGATAATGCAAAGGTTTGCAGATGGCCACATAGCGGTCAAAAGACATGATCGTGAGGGTCATGAACTCCACAGCTCCCATTGTGAAAACCATGAATCCTTGGACCATGCAGCAGGCAAAGCAGATGGTGTTTTTGCCAGAGAAGCTGTTGACCAACATCTTTGGCATCTCTGATGTTGTGGAAGAAATCTCAGCTATGGAGAAGTTGAGTAGGAAGAAATACATTGGAGTATGGAGCTTAGGTTCCATGGAAATCACTATGATGATTAAGGCATGTCCCATAAGTGAGAGAAGGTACATCAAAAGCAGGAGAGTATAAAATCCCAGATCCACTTTGTGTAGTTCAGAAAATCCCAGAAGAACAAATTCGGTAATAAATGTAGTATTTGACATCTTGTTCTTCCCTAAAACAATGACAGTAATTTATAGAAACATGATTCCTTGATAGTCAAAGTAGCTATAAATAACAAGGGATTGAAACAGGCATTAAGTTACACAGATTTGAATGGAATGGTTGAACTGAATTACTTTGCATAACATTCCATACTAGTTCTGAATTGTTTAAATGTCCCCTCCCTGTTCCAACTCATGCAGGTTTCATTAATTGGCTGAGATTTGGTAACCTCCATCATTCTGAGACAGCTGGTACCCACTGAATTTGAGAAGTAGAGAGAACTGAACTGAATTTGAGAACTAGAAAGAACTGATCTGAATTTGAGGACTAGAGAGAAGAAAAGAAAAACCACCCAGCTCATGTTTTCATAAGGATCTATTACCACTCAGTTTTTCTCTAGATCGTACGGATATGATTTCCTCTAAATTGTATGGATGATCATAAACAAAATCTTATAAGATACTGCTAAGGAATAATTAAGGAAACCATTGGTAGGTTTCATAAGAACTAAATTAATGTCTCCTCCATCCATATTAAACAAATTCACATACCACATTAATATTTGGATGTGTCTCTATTTGAGTATGTAGTTTAAGTTGAACATTATTCAGTTTAATGTTTAAAGGCTTATAAAAGAGATCTTTAAAAATGTTAAGGATAGGCAAAATCCAGCAGTACAACCCTTTGAAGGAAGGGTTATAGAAAGAAGACAACTATCCAACAAAACCTTTTCATGGATAAACTGGACAGCCACTTGTCTCAAAAAGTATAGAGTCTCCTGCTGGAATAGGGGGCTGGACTAGGAGACCTTCAAAGTTCTATTCTATTCTATTCTATTCTATTCTATTCTATTCTATTCTATTCTGTTCTGTTCTGTTCTGTTCTGTTCTGTTCTGTTCTGTTCTGTTCTGTTCTATTCTGCTTCAGATATAAAATGGTCTTGGATTTGCCTCCTATAATCTCCAATAGGATTGCTAAAATGGTCTACTCAAAATAATAATAATAATAATAATAATAATAATAATAATAATAATAATAATAATAATAAAGTTGGAAGAGACCTTGGAGGTCATCGAGTCCAACCCCCTGCTCAGGCAGGAAACCCTACACCATTTTGGACAAATGGCTGTCCAGTCTCTTCTTAAAAACTTCCAGTGTTGGAGCATTCACCGCTTCTGCAGGCAGGTTGTTCCACTGATTAATTGTTCTCACTGTCAGGAAGTTTCTCCTTAGTTCTAGGTTGCTTCTCTCCTTGATTAGTTTCCACCCGTTGCTTCTTGTCCTGCCTTCAGGCACTTTGGAGAATAGCTTGACTCCCTCTTCTTTGTGGCAACCCCTGAGATATTGGAATACTGCTATCCTGTCCCCCCTTGTCCTTCTCTTTGTTAAACTAGACATACCCAATTCCAGCAACCGTTCCTTATATGTTTTAGCCTCCAGTCCCCTAATCATCTTGTTGCTCTTCTCTGTACTCTGTACTCTTTCTAGGGTCTCAGCATCTTTTTTACATCGTGATGAACAAAACTGGATGCAGTAATCCAAGTGTGGCCTTACCAATAATAATAATAATGAAGCTGCTGAATTGGCCATCACCTCTTCTTCATGAAGCAAATGTAGATAGCCTCCCACAAACCACTGTTTGTGGAAAATTCATTCTCCCCCTTTTAGGTGGTAGCCCTCCCATCCTGTAAAGTGAAAATCTATCTTCTGAACATGGAGACGACAATCTGAGGACCTGAGCTTCAAACCAGTTTGTTGAAAACAGCTACATTCCCTTTCTCAAACTCAAGTTGATTAACGATTGTATTATTTAAAAGTAGAGAAAACATGAAGGCATGGATAAAGAACTTCTACTAAACCCCAATTTAATCAGATTTATTTTATTAACATTCCAACAATTCCATACCATAATATAAGTCTGAACAACTCAAAAACATCAGAGTGCTCCTGCATTAAAAATAAACCATTTTACATAGAATACATCATTGCCAAGTGACAAAATTAGAGCATTATTCCAGCATCAAATATATAGAAGAATTTCTTTTTTCAAAATACCTAAACATACAAATAATCTCTTCCACTAATCCAACATTAAAAATATCACCCAGGTACAATGCCAAACAAATTTCACAATAAAATCAAACAACATACCTTTTTAGCACCAACCACACTAATTCTGAGATAGTGTTCAGTAAATTTAATGTGGATATAGATTTTGTTCACTGAATTTGGGTAAAATTTTATTTTTCTTCTGACTTTCTTGAACATACCTCAAGGATTTCTCAGAAGGCTCAAAGGGTTACATGGATCTACCCAGGCCAATTTAAGAAAACTAATTAATCTTGAGAAGAATTATGTCTCTGTCTGTCTCAGTCTGACTCATTTCTCTTTCTCTCCTTAAACACACTCTCTCTCACGTACACACACAGAAACACACATACACAGACTTGTCTTTTTCTCTGTACTACCTCTACCTATAACATCTCTGCAGGTTTTGTGTCTATCTCTGCTTCTATCTATAGAGGCGGAGTACACTTTATATAATATTTCTTGATCACAATATATGTCTTCCCAATATGATATTTGAAAGTTGAGCCTTTGTTAACTAAATTCACAAAATAAATTTCTGTTTTGGTTGTTGTTGTTATGCAATGTATTATTCGCGTCTTTGGAAAGACCTAAAATTTGTTACAGCAGATCAGTAGGAAAGTCACAAAGGTGATATTCAAAAGGCAACTTGTTTTTCCTTAAATACATTTTGCTTCTCATCTAAAAGTCCAATTACCTTTGGGACAACCATGACCTGGATGACTGAGAATCTCCATAGACATCAGTAGGAGAGTATTATATTCCTGGGTCTAGTTCAGTGATGGCAAATCTTTTGGAGACCCAGTGCCCAAATTGCAACCCAAACCCCATTTATTTATTACTGGGTGCCAGGTGGGTGTGGCCATGGTGGGCGTGGCAGTATGGGTGGGTGGGGCCAGGGTGGCAGGGGCCAGTCCCCCACCATCTCCGGAGCACCGAACACGTGCCCACAGAGAGGGCTCTGAGTGCTGCCTCTGGCACGCATGCCAAAGGTTCGCCACCACTGGTCTAGTTCATTCATTTGTTCCATGATAAAGACTTCTATTCAAAGTATGGCAACAATGCAACTTACAAAAACTTTGCTGTGGATTAAGGACCCTGCAGGCTAATTGATGCTCATATAGCCTCTAACCCAGTGGTTCTCAACCTGTGGGTCAGGACCCCATTTGGGGTCGAACGACCATTTCATGGGGGTCGCCAAACAACGCAGTCTGCCATTTTTTCCCCTTTTCCTTAGCTGTGCTACTCCCTTTTATTCTATTGGCTTTTGAAAGCCAATAGAATAGACTCTCTTGAATAGAGTCTAATTCCATTGGCTTTCAAAAACCAATAGGAATTGTCCAGGCTGTCTCTGCTCTGCTGAGCCCGCCAAAAGTCCCATTCTGCAAACGGTGCTGCACCAGTTGAATAGTCCTCGACTTACGACCGGTTGGGGGTTGCGGCATTAAAAAGGTTGAGAACCACTGCTCTAACCCCAGGTGTCCATCTTCCCCTTTCCATCAGAAAAAGAGAATGTGGGATTCAGGAGGAAAGAGGCAATTATATAGGTTTTTTTCTCCCCCAGGCATTTGTGGCTGAAGGTCTTTAGAACCAGGAAAAATACTATACAGGTTTCTCAAATTTCTGAAAATTAAACAGGGGGTTGGACTAGAAGACCTCCAAAGGTCCCTTAGAATTCTGTTATTTTGTTAAGCCAAAGAGCATACATTTTTAGCACTTCTACAGCAGTTCTGAGATAAATTTCAGTACAATTAATGGGGATCTGATTTTTTTTTTCATTCTATTTTGGCAAGATTCTTTTTTTTCTTTTTCTTTTTTAACCATAGGACTTTCTTGTTGATATCTCAAGGATTTCTTAGGAGGTCCCTGAGCACCACATAGATCTCTGTGGGCCAATCTAAGAAAGCTAATCTTGGAAAGTTTTGTTCACTAAGTTATTGAAAGTTATATCCATATATGTCTGTGCCTTTAGGTAAGTTTCTGTGTATACACACGAACATATTCAGGATATAAATTTATATATGATATATTTCTCTATTAAGATAGCAGTTCTTTAGAAAAGTGTGAAATTTCACTTAGAGAAATAGACATTGAATTATCTGTTTTGAGAGGGATATTGTTTGCTGGCAGAACAGTACATCAATTTTCTAGATTTTTATTATTATTATTATTACTTTTCACTAACATCCCTCCCATTATCTGATTGATTTGATCTCATGATGGTCTCTTTTGAAGTCCTTGACTTTTATCAACTGGCAACATCCAAAAATTTTGGTTAACCATTCAGACATATATATTTTTTTTTTTTTTTTAAAAAAAATTATTTCCAGTCTGGCAATGAGGACATTTGCTCTAGCTAGGAAAGCATTGTGGCCGGAAGTGGGGAAATTACTTCTGATATGATGGCATCATTAAAAGATGTCTGTCTGTCTGTCTGTCTGTCTGTCTGTCTGTCTGTCTGTCTGTCTGTCTCTCTCTCTCTCTCTCTCTCTCTCTCTCTCTCTCTCTCTCTCTCTCTCTCTTTCTCTCTCTCATGTATCATCTATCTACCTATCATCTGTCTTTTTTTTTTGTAAAAGTTTTTATTGGTTTTTTTTCCCATACATTCAGTAATAATTTTTCAACAAATGTGCTGTCTGAGTTTACATCTGCTAATACATATTTAATTCCTAATCCTTTATTCCTTCTCTAGCCATCGATAAAATAAGTCCCAAGTTTGATAATATTCCGTTTCTATTTCTTTCAGTCTCATAGTCAGCCTATCCATCTCTGTGCATTCTAGTATTTTTTAAATTATTTCTTCATCTGATGGTATTCCTTCATTTTTCCAGTATTGCGCAAATGTAATTCTTGCCACTGTTGTGACATGCAAAATCAAATATATGCTAGTTATATGTTAGTTTTTTTGGCATTATACCTAATTAAAAAAAAGTTCAGATTTAAAATCTACATATTCTCCCAACATCTTTTCTAGCCAGTTTTTTCAATAACTCTTTACTTTGTTACAAGTCCACCAAACATGATAATAAGTGCCTGACTTATTTTTATATTTCCAACATCTATCTGACATGTTTTTGAACATTTTTGCTAGTCTTGCTGATGGCAAGTGCCATCTATAAAGCATTTTATATAAATTTTCTTTGTAGGAAATTGACATTGTCAGTTTGTAATTTCTTTCACAAAAATTTTGCCATTTTTCTAATTATATATTGTATCCAAAATTTTGCGGCCATCTTATCATTGTTTCTTTAACTTGTTCGCTTTCCATTTTCAAAGTTAATAAAATTATACATTTTCTTAATTAGTTTCTCGTCAGAAGTTAACAATGTCTTATAAAACACAGTTTATTCCTTATAAAATCCATAGTTTCACATCTTTATCATATCTAGCTTGCATTTGTAAATGTGCCCACCATGATAGATTGATACCCTGATTTTCCATTTCTTGTTTAGATTTTAAATTCCCTTCAGAGTTTAGAATATCTCTATATGTCCAGATTTTTTCATCTCTTTCTGTCTTCCTATCTTTCTTTCCATCTTTCTAACTTTTTATTCTATCTTTCTTTCTCTCCTCTCTCTCTTCTCTCTCTATCTGCCTATCATTTATTTCTTTTTTTTCAAGATTAAGCATTTATTTCCACTTCTGAAGATAGTCAAAGAATTAGGTGCATTATTAAATCTTTAAGAAAGCAAGCCTTGGTAGGATTGGGCACCCTATGATATTATTCATGGTGTGAGTTTGGATGTTGGTTTATTGTTATCTGTCATCACTGTGGATTCTGGCTAAAATAGTATTTGTTTGGAAGAATCAGGGTTCCAACCACAGCAACTTCATGTCCCTTTAATACTTTTCTAAATGGATAATTCCTCTGGGCAGGTGAGTCTATCATCTATTTCTATCTCCCTCTAATCCAGGGGTCTTCAAACTTGGCCCTCTTATGACTTGTGGACTTCAACTCCCAGAATTCCTCAGCCAGCATGTTTGGTTGAGGAATTCTTGGAGTTGAAGTCCACAAGTCATAAATGGCCAAGTTTGAAGACCCCTGCTCTAATCCCTATGATACCCAACATCTGAACTGATGGTGTATGGAGATTTAAATTCTACAAATCCAAATCCTCTCACTTTCCATGAGATGTAAAGAAAGGTAGATACTAACAGAAGTTGCATGCTCTTGGTTTTTTATAAAGCACAATGATGTAATCAGAAAAGGTATCTCCCTACTGTGTCCTTAAAACACCCCTTTTCTTACTTTTGTTTTCAGGATAACTCTGACACTTAAACTCCAAAAGTTTTCTGTAGGTAAGCACTGATATTTGGGGGGAGGTTGGGACATGAGACTATAATCTCCAGTCTTCAAGTTCCTATTCATCTACAGATCAGCTTTTACAATTCCTCAACTTGATTGCATCAAAACAAAATTTAACCATATAGCCCTGATCTTAGGTTCACAATAACCCAAGGCATGAAAAAAATGTCACACTGGGATATAGATTGGTATCTCAAAAAATCAATCAATCAATCAATCAATCAGAATAGAGCTGGAAGGGACTTTGGAGGTCTTCTAGTCCAATCTCCAGCTCAAACAGGAGACCCTATACAATTTGAGACAAGTGGCTATCCAGTCTCTTCTTAAAAACCTCCAGTGATGAAGCATCCACAACTTCTGAAGGCAAGCTGTTCCACTGGTTAATTGTTCTCCCGGTTGGGAAGTTTCTCCTTCATTAGTTAAATTTCCTTAACTAATGTCTCCTTGATTAGTTTTCATTCATTCTTTCTTGTTTTGCCTTTTGGTTCTTTGGAAAATAAGTTGACCCCTGTCTCTTGAATTAAGTAAATGGTCACTTCTTTTGGGGGGCAAGAATGTCCATTTGTTTCAGCGTATCTTTGAAGACTTCCTTTATTTTCCCGTTCTGAAGGGTATATATGAATGGGTTCAACAAAGGTGTTACCACAGTGTGAAGCAGGGCCACACCTTTGTAGAAGCCAAAGGAATAGATTTTCTCTAGTAGAAGGTACCAGAAAATGGAACATCCATAAAAAAAACCAAGGCCAAAATAATGTGAGAAACACAGATTGAAAATGCCTTTTGTCGGCCAGCTGAAGATGGAATGTGTAGGATGGTGGCAATGATGTAGATATAAGATACTGAGGTTAGGAAAAGTAAACACAGGACAATAAGAGCTATTGAGACATAGCTCAACCTTTTCAGTGTGGTTGTGTCCTTGCAGGACAGCCTGAGCACAGGAAGGATATCACAGTAGACGTGGTTAATAACATTGGACCACAGAAGGGTCCAATGTTATTAACCATTGTTAATAACATTGTTCAATGTTATTAACCTTCCTGAATCCTTCAGTCTTTGCTTGGATTTCATCATTTTAATTCTGAACTATCTTAAAGAATCTATACGTCTATAATGTTTGTGAAATTCTGAATTCAGATTCCATACTTCTCAATTGAAACCTACATTTATCATTGTAATGGCTACAGCCTTCCTGATTCAGTGACAAAAGTCATAGTAGCCTGTGTAGGAATGTGGGGACACATCTTTATCTCATATCCCAAAATCTTTTCCAATATACAGTAGCCTATTAAAAATGGGTCAGCATATGGAATTAATATATCGCATGGGGGGCATGGAATATAACAAGTAATGGGAGAAATTATAGCTTTCTAATCAACATTAGAAAGATCTATTTTCTGTACTAACATGAGAAAAAAGCTATATAAGTAGAGAGAGAGTTATAGAATTCAAATGAGAGGGGGAAGAATATTTCTGAAATGCAAACTAATTTACATGTCATGGGTTATATAGGAATTAGCTGCCAAACTTTCCAATTGTTCAAATAGCTGACCTTAAGTCCCTAAATTCGAAGGAAAAATACACTTGAAATTATGAAATACATCAATTATATTAGCCTTGCCATTTTGCTCTTCCTGGCTGGTGAGTAACCATGTTTCATTTTTGTCAGTTTAATATATTTCCAAATAAATATCACAATTCCTTTGTAATGAAATAAAAAAATTGGAACTAAAATTGAAAATACAACAAAGGTCTTATCTCATCTCCAGTGTGTAGTTCTTCAAAATGAATATATATATATATATATGACTTTTTCCTCTCCCCAAATCTAAGGCTTCCTTTTCCTGTTTCTTCTTTTTCCATGACTTAAATATCTTTCTCTACAAAGATCACTGCTACATCAATTTAACATGGAACATTATTATTAATAGTGTTGTCCAGCCTTGGCAATTTCTACGTGTACAGACTTCAACTTCCAGAATTTTCAGCAATAGCCATACCCACTGGTGACCTCTGGGACTTGAAATCCCCACATCTGGAAGATGCTAAAGTTTGGAAATAGTTGTCCATGAGATTTTTCATATTACATTAAATCTTAGAGTGATATGGAACATATGCACAGAATATGAATGTCCTTATGTTGTTCTTTTTTAACAGGTGTTTCTGCCACTGTTACTTTGACCCAGCCACCTGAAGCATTTGCATCTCCAGGGAGATTCATTACTCTGACTTGTAAAGTATTAGGATACAATATCAATGATCACCATTTGTACTGGGTTCGTCAATCTAATGGCAAAGAGCTTGTCTTTATCACAGCCTTCAGGACTGGATATACCACATACACTGCCAATGAATTTAAGGGCCGTGTTACCCCTTCCACCCAAGGTTCAACAGCACAGCTAAGGATAGATGCTCTAAAAGTAGAAGACACTGCCATCTACTACTGTGCAAGAAACACAGTGACTGAATTTGGGACTGTTGCTGCCCAATATGTTGTAGGAGACCCAAAATGTCTTCTTGATGGGTGTTCCTCTCCTCTTTCCATGGTTTAGTTTCACTTCCTCATTTGAAGAGAGTTGGAGTCAGCCAAATGTGGTCTAAATTTCCGTCTTTTCACATCTGGGTACAAAAAGAAGCGGATATTTCTGCCACCCACTTGCTTCATCAGCCATGCTGAGTTGAAAACCCAGTCGTTAACTTCCTTATATCTACCAGGTCAAAAATAGCACAGGAAGGATATCACAGTAGAAGTGGTTAATAACATTGGGACCACAGAAGGGGATCAGATAAAAGGGGATTGCAGAGAAAAGGACCGAAAAGAAAGCCCCTATCCAAGAGGCAGCAGCAAGCTCGAAGGTGAACCAACCACTCATGATGACAGAATATCTCAAGGGGTTACAGATGGCTACATAGCGATCAAAGGCCATAATAGCCACCAGAATGTAATCTAAAGTTCCCAAGAAAAAATAGAAATATATCTGGATCATGCAACCCATAAAGGAAATGACTTTTCGCTCTGTGATTATATTGAACATCATTTGGGGAATAATAACAATGGTGAAGCCAAGTCCTGAGAAGGAAAGGTTGGCCAGAAGCCAATACATGGGGGTGTGGAGTCGATGATCTTTCCACACGAAGAAGATAATCAGAACATTCCCACTTAATATTAATATGTAGAACACTGCTATGATCAGGAACACAGGAACCCTGAGTTTCTGGTTGCCAGGAAAACCTATGAAAATGAATTATTTCACCGTGCTGTAATTTTGAGACCTCATGCTTTCTTTTATTATTTCTAGTGCACTAGAATAAAAAAAAAGTTACATTAATTTGGCATCAGTTTGTTCAAAATCAAGAATAACAAGGTCATAATTTTTAAGATCAGGAAATTTGCCTTCTCTGGATTCAGTTATATCATGAGTCAAAACATTAAAAAAAAAATTTCCT
This sequence comes from Crotalus tigris, assembly GCF_016545835.1. Taxonomy (NCBI): domain Eukaryota; kingdom Metazoa; phylum Chordata; class Lepidosauria; order Squamata; family Viperidae; genus Crotalus; species Crotalus tigris. The sequence goes on along the minus strand of NW_024100589.1, from coordinate 247,575 downwards.
CATTAAAACAGCATATTTAAGCCAAAGTACTACACAATAACAAGCAGATGAGCTAAGGTTAATGGTGAATCTAAGCATGCATTATTTAATATTTTCAATAAAATAATACCCATGTTGTAATAATTTCAGGAATCAATATATAACAGAATAACAGAACAACGGAGTTGGAAGGGACCTTGGAGATCAATGAAGCAATCAGAATAGAGCTGGAAGGGACCTTGAAGGTCTTCTAGTCCAACCCCCTGCACAGGCAGGAAACCTTATACCATTTCAGACAAATTGTTGTCCAATCTCTTCTTAAAATCCTCCAATATCGGAGCACCCACAACTTCTGGAGGCAAGTCGTTCCACTGACTAATTGTTCTGTTAGGAAATTTCTCCTTATTTCTAATTTGCTTCTCTCCTTGATTAATTTCCATCCATCACTTTTTGTCCTGCCTTTAGGTGCTTTGGAGAATAAGTCAACTACTTCTTCTTCTTTGTGGCAACCCCTTAGATATTAGAAGAGAGTCAAACTATTCTCCAAAGCATCTGAAGGCTCATCAATGGTATAGGGTTTCCTGCCTGAACAGGGGGCTGAACTAGATGACCTCCAAGGTACCTTCCAACTTTATCATCATCATCATCATCATCATCATTATTATTATTATTATTATTATTATTATTATTATATGGATGGAAATTAATCAAAGAGAGAAGCAACAGTTAGAACTGACAGTTACAACAATTAATCAGTGGAACAACTTGCCTCCAGAAGTTGTGGATGCTCCAACACTGGAGGTGTTTAAGAAGAGATTGGACAACCATTTGTCTGAAATGGTATAGGGTTTCCTGCCCGAGCAGGGGGTTGGACTAGAAGACCTCCAAGGTCCATTTCAACTCTGTCATCCTATCCTATCCTATCCTATCCTATCCTATCCTATCCTATCCTATCCTATCCTATTCTCACATCACCCCTAGTTCTTCTTTTCATTAAACTAGACATATTCAATTCCAGCAGCCGTTCCTTAGCCTCCAGTCCCCTAATCATCTTTGTTGCTCTTCTCTGTACTCTTTCTAGAATCTTAACATCTTTTTTTACATCGTACTTACACTGACCTTTTAGAGTTGGAATGAGTTTTTTTATGTCACAAATCAGATTTATCAATTCAGAGAAGAGACAAGATAATGGAGAACAAGGGTGGAATTACATCCTAATACTTTTTTGAGTGGTATGATTTATTTTCCTAATATATGATTTGATTGATAGTTCTTTCCTCTTTTCTCCTCCTCCTTTTTTTGTTTAATCATATTGTTTATAACAGGAAGAATGTTAAATATTCTTTCAGGTATATAAACATAATCGAGATTTTAGTGAGTTCTTCCCCACCCTTCACCCCCAGAAAATGGAAGCTATATAGGTATGGAGAATGTGGAAAATAAAAACAAAATAAAAGATCTTTGACTGTAGATGAATTCAACCAAGAGACATTCTAAGACTTATAGACTTATAAAGCTTTAAGATGAGATATACTATATACAGTCTATATGTAATAAATCTTGACAATATTGTTACAAAAAAGTATTAGGATGTAATACTAAGCAGAGTACAGCAGATAAATCCAGAGTAAAAAACAAAGGACTAGGACCTGTTTTAAGAGTGTGGTTCATTAGTGAATCTATGTGATAATGACTTTTAATATACGTACATACATACATACATACATACATACATACATATATATATAAATGGAATGAATAAAGCGCGTTCACCAGGAGAGTTTAAAGTTAAAATACTTTAATTAAAGTATTTTACTATATTAAAAGGTTGCCAAGCTTTCGTTGGGAAAACTTCCCAACATCTTCAGGGCTGAGAGACCGTTTCTAACAAGGTGATTCAAACGGGTTCCATAGACGTCTGCACGTGGTTCCTAGACTGTGCTAGCATTCCCTGCTGAACAGCTGATAGGTGGGAGGGGGGAATCAGAGTAAAGATTTCACTTTACTTTACTTTTTACTTTACTTTACTTTTCTTTACTCCGATTCCCCCCTCCCACCTATCAGCTGTTCAGCAGGGAATGCTAGCACAGTCTAGGAACCACGCACAGACGTCTATGGAACCCGTTTGAATCACCTTGTTAGAAACGGTCTCTCAGCCCTGAAGATGTTGGGGAGTTTTCCCAACGAAAGCTTGGCAACCTTTTAATATAGTAAAATACTTTAATTAAAGTATTTTAACTTTAAACTCTCCTGGTGAACGCGCTTTATTCATTCCATTTATAATTATGCCCGGGAGTCGCATTTTCACCATCATTATTGAATATATATATATATATATATATATATATATATATATATATATATATATATATTCAAAATAAATAAATAAAAGTGAGCACCAGGGAATTCCAAACTGTATAAAAGTTTAATAAAACCACCAAGCTTTCGTCAGCAACTGCTGACATCATCAGGGCTTAAAATGCTAGTTAGTGAGGACTTCCTCACTAACTCCTCGAAGCACAAAGCTGAAAACACCAGCCTGAAGATGACGAATGGGACTTTTTCGAAACGTCGCCAAGACACTTCCAATTTTACGTGGGAGAAAACCCGAATAACCAAAGACCTACATACAAACACCCGTGAAAACCTCAGAAAACACACACACACAGACACACACATACATACATACATACATACATACATGTCTTTAATAATTTTGAATATGGGAATCCCAGGTATGGACATTTAAAGTCAATCAGATAAAAATAAAGAGCTCTGGGATGTAAGATAAAAGTTTTTTTTTTTATTAACTGCTGAGCTTTCGTTAACAACCTGTTAACATCATCAGAGCAAAGGGCTAAATGAGAAGGGGGAGCATGTGCATAAATTTACATAACAGTTAAAAAACAGTTGAAGTGAGGCATGTGCACACATTGTGCCCAAGAAGCTCTTAAAAGCATAGAGCAGTCAGTCTCAAGACCATTTTAAAAGTCGCGCTTGTCAGCTGTTTGGCGTGTAGATCCAGCATGCCTTTTAGCCAGCCTCTTGGATTGTATAGATATATATACATACATACATACATACATATATATTAATGGCAATAATAAATTATTACAAGATCCCAAATTGAGCTGAAAATTATCATATGGGAATAGAAGTCAACTAATCAGTTAGGGACCTCTTCAGAGGTGATCTGGGGAATGTGGTTGGGGGTGAGCTAAGTCTATGGAAGGGCATAAAATAGAACTTGAAGAAATATAGACCTCACCACCAGTGAGGTCATCTGAAGTAGTTCCTAGGCAAAAGAACAAGAGTGTATCACCTCTCTATTCCACATGGAAAAGCCAATCAGGAATGTTTGGACTTTATTTTGCTACTTACAATGTGTCCCAATCCTTTGCAAAGTCAATGCCTTGGTGGTGCAGTGGTTAGAATGCAGTATTGCAGGCTAACTCACTGCTGGCTGCCAGAAGTTTGATTCTCACTGGGTCAAGGTGGACTCAGCCTTCCATCCTTCTGCGATTGGTAAAATGAGGACCCAGATTGATGGGGACAATATGTTGATTCTATAACCCACTTAGAGAGAGCTGTAAAGCACTGTGAATCAGAATATAAGTCTAAGTGCTATTGCTATTAATCTACTTAAATGCTGTTGTCTTAAATTTGGTTGCTCTCATCCAAGTTAAGCTAGTTACAGTGGTTCTCAACCTGTGGGTCGGGACCCCATTTGGGGTCGAACAACCATTTCACAGGGGTCGGCAAACAATGCAGTCTGCCATTTTTCCCCCTTTTCCTTAGCTGTGCTACTCCCTTTTATTCTATTGGCTTTTGAAATCCAATAGAATTAGACTCTCTTGAATAGAGTCTAATTCTATTGGCTTTCAAAAGCCAATAGGAATTGTCCAGGCTGTCTCTGCCCTGCTGAGCCTGCCAAAAGTCCCATTCTGCAAATGGTGCTGCACCAGTTGAGTAGTCCTTGACTTACGACCGGTTGAGTAGTCCTCGACCTACAACCGGTTGGGGGCCGCGGCATTAAAAAGGTTGAGAACCACTGAGCTAGAAGAAGGGAGGAAGAAAAATCTCTTCAAACTCTTCAAAGTCACAAGGTTCATGTTATTTTTCAGATACTAAATTAAATTTGCAATAGTGGTGAATACGTCACCTAGCCTGGTAATGAAATGTTTAGAAACCAAGCCATAAGCTTGGAGAACAAACCTTCACCCTCACTAAATTAAATTACATGGGAGGCAGTGATCTGTGAAAAATGATGGGAGCTGTTCAGTCTTCCTTCACATTTCCTAACCAAAAGTAGATAGAAAAGGGGAAATTACTCAGAGTTCCTCATTCTTGAAGAAATTTATTCTCTTGAAGTCAGACTGAGAACAGGATCATTCACCTTCTTATACATTACTTATGTTTCTGAGACCCTCCAGTAAACTGAATACAGGTAATCCTCAACTTATGACCACAATTGCAAACAATTTCCATTGCTAAGCATGATGACTGTTAACTGAACCACAACCTGATTTTATAACCTTTTTCCCCGCTGTTAAGTGAATCACTATGGTTGTTAAGTGAATCACAAGGTCATTAAACAAGCATAGTCAAAAGCCAACAGCTGATATCATACTTGATGACTGCTCAAAATAATAGGAAGAAAGAAATTTGCTTTGAGCAAGTAAACATTGTCAAATGGACAAAGACTGCTCAAGATTCATGAAATATTTTAAAGAATTCATAGTTTAATACATAATGTCGTAGTTTCCCAGAAGGATATGCAACCACTGAATGAGATCCCACAGACAGAAGCGATGAGGATTACAAAATATTTTCTTTTTTGACAGAAAAGCTTGGTTTTTTTCTTGCAGACATTCCATCACCCAATTAGGTAACATCGTCAGGGCTAGCAATGCTGAAGATGTTACCCATTTGGGTAATGAAATGTCTGCAAGAAAGCAACCAGGTTCAGAAAGCACCAAGGACTCCATATTTCTCTTTCAGAAAGAGAGGTAATGGAAACACCTAGGTATTTAGCGTCAGGCAACATGTTAGAAACTCCTATGTTTGGTTACTGTTTTCCACAAAGCTGTTTTGAATTCACTGTTCCGGATTGTGTAGATGAAAGGGTTTAACATGGGTACAAAGCTGGTGCGCACAAGAGAGATTGACTTATTGAGTCGTGTATTACCGTGTGTTGAAGGTTTCAAGTACATAAGCATATCTGCTGTATAGAAGATGGTTAGAACAATGAGATGGGAAGCACAGGTGAAAAAAGCTTTGGACCGCCCGGTGCCAGAAGGGATCTGAAGTATGGTGTTTATAATGCACATATATGAAATCAGAGAGAACCCAAAGGAACCCCACATTATAATAGCACCATAAAGGAATCCTATTAGCTCAATCACTATTGTATCAGCACAAGCCAACTTCAGAACTGGACCAATGTCACAAAAGAAATGATCAATCTTATTGTGCCCGCAATAGGGGTATGTCCACACTACGACCGACTGAGGAAATATGAGTCCAAACCCACCAATCCATGCCAGCAAAGACAGATTGAGACAGAGTCCACTAGTCATAATGGTTTGATAATACAAAGGTTTGCAGATGGCCACATAGCGGTCAAAAGACATGATCGTGAGGGTAATGAATTCCACAGCTCCCATTGTGAAGACCACAAATCCTTGGATCATGCAGCAGGCAAAGCAGATGGTGTTTGTACCAGAGAAGCTATTGACCAACATCTTTGGTATCTCTGATGTTGTGGAAGAAATCTCAGCTATGGAGAAGTTGAGTAGGAAGAAATACATTGGCGTACAGAGCTTAGGTTCCATGGAAATCACTAAGATGATTAAGGCATGTCCCATAAGTGACAGAAGGTACATCAAAAGCAGGAGAGTGGAAAATCCCAGATAAATTTCATCTAATTCAGAAAATCCCAGAAGAATAAATTCATTGAAAAATGTAGCATTTGACATTGCCTTTTTCTTTTCTAAAAAGATACAATAATTTATTATCATTTGTGGTGTAAGAAAGAAACAAGGCATATAATGAGATCTGAGCAAAGGTTAATTGCATCAATGACTGAAGTGAATTGCTATGCAGGGTTGCTGAACTGTTTAATATTTTTTACTCATACAACTGTTGATTAATTAGTGGTTTCAGAAATGTCACCACCACTCTCAGAGAATCTGTGTCTATTTGATTCAGGATGGGAGTTGAAGCAGGAAATTCATTTTTCCTCATAAAATGTTATCACCATTTTTCCTCACTGAAATATTGCACACAGTTCAGGGTTTGTTTAGTTCTTTCTGAAATCTAATATGGGAAAAAATAAAACTGACACAATCTTCCTTCTTTAATTTAATATTTTTGAAGGACAGCCTATAATGTTGACTTTTTCTTTTTTTTAATTGAGAGTATTAAACTTTGTGGACAAACACTTTGATAACTTCGCTGTGGTGTGTAATATTATTGAGTGCCTTCACAAAGTGATTTAAAAAATGTAGTCTATTCATGCAACCTCTCACCTCCACACACACACACAAATATATACACACAGAGAGAGAATTAATTTACATTAATGCAGGAAAAACTGAAAAGATGTAGGAATGGTGAGGAATATTTGTAGACAGGAAGCAGTTGTAATTTGAAAGAATTTCTTTTTTATTCCTCTACAAAAGAATTGTATTTCATAATTTGTATCTCTGGAATTTGTATCTGTTTTTAGCCATCTCTGATCAGTTACTCCAAGGTAAGAACTGTACTCTCCTGCTTTTCAGTTAGTAAAAAGGCTTTAAAGCTGGGTGAGATTAATTAATTAATTCATGGAAGTAGATGTCTTGTCCATTTTCCTACCTGACCTTAATCTTAATCTTTCTATTTACTCTTTCAGCACCACCCCTTTATTAATGTCCTTGCAGAGTCAGCCACCAACAATCCAAATTTATCTCAACTTGTCTATGCAGAATTTTAAATTTGCACCTATTTGTGCTTGCACTGGGGTCAGATGTGCAGAACCTGTCATGGTGCTTTCAACTGGAGTCCCACATCTTGTAGGAACCCTTCCCATACAAACCTTTAAGCTGCCTTTGCAGTGTTCCACTGGCCCAAAGATAGCATGGGCAAATCCAAATAAATTAAAAATTAAAATGGCCAAATTAAAATTCCCTCAAATGTTATCTTCTAACAAACTGGGTTCAAGATTGGATAGGAAAAGCAAAGCAGAAAAAAAACAACAACAACCCATAAGCCTGCAAAGTGTTGAGCACATTGCAAATGATTTATTGTCTCCTCTCTCACCCTGAAAATTTGAGTCATGATGCCAAACTGTCCTGGATAAATCCAGTCTCATTTAGAAATACCAAACTGCTTTGAAGATACAGCATATATTTAATAAGCAAGCAAACTACAGGGTATACTAAGCTTCCACCAAAACATTGGCTGGATGTCAGCCATAGAAGTCATCTATACATCCATCCATCCATCCACCCACCCACCCACCCATCCCTGAGGCTTTGGGAAGGACAATCAATAAGGTTCTAGTCTAGTAGCCATAATCTAGTTCAAACACCAGCCCAATGCCAGCCTCTTAAAATTGCTAGAAAGAAGCTACATCCCTCTTCCTCCTCCTCCTCCTCCTCCTCCTCCTCCTCCTCCTCCTCCTCCTCCTCCTCCTCCTCCTCCTCCTCCTCTTCTCTTCTTCTTCTTCTTCTTCTTCTTCTTCTTCTTCTTCTTCTTCTTCTTCTTCTTCTTCTTCTTCTTCTTCTTCTTCTTCTTCTTCTTCTTCTTCTTCTTCTTCTTCTTCTTCAGAATGAAAAATCAAGGCTGATGGCCACTAATGGACTTGCAAATTCTTCTATATCTCTTGATGTTCAAGGCCAAGTGTAACCTGGAACTCTAAAACCTTTATGTATCTATAATTTTTAGGGAATTATATACATCCTACAATACTCTGTCTCTATCATTTATCTATCATATTGATACTTTCTGAGTATTTAGAGTTCTACATTTAAAGCTTTGAGCAAATAAAAAAAAATGATCTTTTCTCATAAATCTTACAGCTATTGATAAAGATCCATTTGAATCTCAAAATGATTTCACCCAACCCCAAAATTACCATAACTGTAAAAGATCTTACAAACCACATCAAATATAGAATATTCTTTCTTATCTTGTAGCAAGCATCAAACATGTTCTGGAGATACATTTAGAGAGGAATGTTTCTACATATAACTGCATTCAGTCACAGTGATGAGTTGGAAGATTTTTTTTCCTCATGTGATTTCTTTAGAGTTCCTCAGGGATAGCACATGTGATGTGGTAGTTTCCCTCCTGCCAATTAGTAGTTTATGTACAGTATGGAGGTTTTCAAAGGACAATATTCAAATAATGGAAAGGAATCATCAGGAAAAAAAATCCATGGTCAAGCTGAGAAATATGGGTTGATCATTGAGAAGACTTTTGAGAGTCCCTTGGACTGCAAGGAGTTCAAATCAATCAATCCTAAAGGAAATCAATTCTGACTGTCCTTTGGAAGGACATACTGAACCTAAAGCTCAAACACTTTGGCCAACTCATTGGAAAAGACCCTGATAACTGGGAAAGATTGAAGGGGAAAGGAAAAGGAAGTACAACAAAAATGAATTTGGACAGGAGACAGACAAAGACAGGGAGGCCTGGCATACTGTGGTCCATTGGGGTCACAAAGAGTCAGACTCAATTTAGTGACTGAACAACAACAATGAGCAGATTAATTAGAAGCGGTTCTTTTTGGAACTAGCTTTTTCTAGGCCATCAAACCACTCAACTGGGACTTTAGTGTGATGATCCAGAGCCCCGAACGGAGGCAAAGTAATCAGCTGGCCAGAGCAATCACTGCCAATGTTCACCCAACAGCCCCCATATATGCTGGCACGAGTTCAAACAAAGCAGCCAGGGAAGTTTACACTGTTCTTAAAGCAAGACAGATAACAAGCAAACGTATAATCCTTTTAACTCCAGCTTGCCTGTGAACTGCAAACTACAGACTGTAAGGTGAGATCAGCAGGAAGCAAGCTGGTCCAGAATACAAAGTGTTCAGGTTACAAGAGCACACTATCTCAAGATTTCACGTTTGTTCCCGGCAAATGCCCCACCCCACAGCGTCTCCTTAAATCCTACTCCCCAGGTGTGCCTTGTGGAGTGGGGCGGGATGCTCTCCTCCCGAGCAAGTGAGCCTGCCTCCATTGTTCCCTCCTCCTCTCTGCTCTCCTTGCTCTAGAACAGTGGTTCTCAACCTTTTTAATGCTGCGACCCCCCAACCGGTCATAAGTCAAGGACTACTCAATCGGTCGTAAGTTGAGGACTACTCAACTGGTGCAGCACCGTTTGCAGAATGGGACTTTTGGCGGGCTCAGCAGGGCAGAGACAGCCTGGACAATTCCTATTGGCTTTTGAAAGCCAATAGAATTAGACTCTATTCAAGAGAGTCTATTCTATTGGCTTTCAAAAGCCAATAGAATAAAAGGGAGTAGCACAGCTAAGGAAAAGGGGAAAAAATGGCGGACTGCATTGTTTGGCGACCCCCGTGAAATGGTCGTTCGACCCCAAATGAGGTCCCGACCCCCAGGTTGAGAACCACTGCTCTAGGATTTGGTGGGGAGGGGCCTTGCTCTTCGCCTGAACTCTGCCTTCCCTGTTCCAAACCTGAAGGGCCCTGGCCTGCCTCAGCCTGCTCCTCCCCACAGTCCTCAGAAGCAACAGACACCCCTTCCTGGGCCTCAACAGGGAACTCCATGTCTTCCTCAGAGTCAGGCTCGGATCAGAGGCATGACACTTTAGTAAGACTGAGGTTGAAGTTGAAGGTTCATTCTAGCTTATGGGTTGGTTTCCAAATGTTTTGTTATCAGGCCAGGTAACAACTTCAACAGCATTTAGGGAAAAGTCTTTAGTAAGACTTTCAAGAAGTCACAGTGATATTTTTATACATAAAGAGCGTAGTAGAGAGTGGTGGTTTGGGAGATCATGAAAGCATCTTCTTTGTTTGGAGTTAAAAGGACTTTTTTTAAAAAAATAGATGAATAGGAGTTTAATGGTGACCAGGGGAATTGTTCATCTGTAATATCATATCATAGTAGTCAAATGGAAATAAATTGTGCTATTTAAGGTAAGTACCATATATGCCGGCATATAAGACGACTTCCACAAGCGCTAAACTCGGCGCCAAAGACAGGGGTCGTCTTATATGCCGAGTCGTCTTATACGCCAGAAATACTGGTTCTAGGAATGTAGCTCAGCGACAAAGATGGGGGTCGTCTTATACGCCGGGTTGCCTAATATGCCGGCATATACGGTAAGTCCTTCCCCATAAAGACCTGAATTTTTAAGGAAAACAAATGGGCCACTGTCTCTTGGAAACATTTAGATACAAGAATATTGATTAGGATAGGAAGCCAAGCCTTTAGAAGATAATATCTGAAGAAAATAACATAAGAAGAACAACTTTTATTCCCATAATACTGCTTTGGTCTAACTAAACTAAAACACTCTCTGAAGTGCATTCCTCAATACAGCATTATCCTTAATTTATGGAAATACCAAAACTGTCACACCAAACCCATACTTTGCGGTCATAACCAAAACATATCCATTTTCTTATTTGTACGATTTTATAAAGATGAATTTCATCCTTGACCCTTTTCCGGTGAATTTCATTTGCCTCTGTACACAATGCTTTACCTACTCACGTTTCGATGCAACAAAATTCAGAGAAAAGGACACAATTCCTATATATTTTTTTCAGGCTGTCATGGATGTGAATAATTTATATATTTACCTAATATCAGATAGGTTGATGTTAAAAAACAAAGGAAATGTGTAGAGGATCAGGCTGTCTTCTTCAATTGCAAACATTAATGCTGAAATAAAGTTAAGCGGGGGGCTGGACTAGAAGACCTCCAAGGTCCCTTCCAGCTCTATTTTATTCTAAATATTTCTTTGCTTTGAAAGCTGCTCTCAGGGACATCAGTGCAGAGAGATAAAAGAAGTTTATACTCATGATTGTGCAGAGAGATAAAAGAAGTTTATACTCATGATAACCACCTGTTATCAGTTTGACACATTTTACAAAGTTAAAAAGGAGATGAGAGTTAGCCATGTGATTCCAATTCCTTTTTTTTAGCTCTTCTTCAAATACTCTTAGCTGACAACAATAATAATAATAATAATAATGATAATAATAAAGTTGGAAGGGACCTTGGAGGTCATGTAGTCCAACCCCCCACTCAGGCAGGAAACGCCGTAGAACAAACTTGTTCAGGCTGACCACATTTTAGGAAAGAATTCAAAATAGATGTGGTTAAAGTTTTAGAGTCCTGTTTTGTCCCCTCTTTGATTATGTGATTTTTAAGGTATATATATATATATATATATATATATATATATATATATATATATATATATATATATATATACCTAAAAAATCACACACACACACACAAACACACACACACACCACACACACATACCTAAGAAATGTTTAACTATAACTCTCTAAAGTTCTACACCATCCAGAGTCACTTTCTTTGAGATGGATGACCATATATACAGGTAGACCTTAACCTACGGCCACAATTGAGCCCAATATTTCTGTTGCTAAGTGAAACATTTGTTAAGAGAATTTTGCCCCATTTTTTACAACCTTTCTTGTCACAGTTGCTAAGTGAATCATTGCAGTTGTTAAGTTAGTCATATGGTTATTAAGTGAATCTGGCTTCCCCAATTGACTTTGCTTGTCAGAAGGCTGCAAAATGGGATCACATGACCCTGGGACACTGCAATTGACATAAATGTGAGTCAGTTGCCAAGTGTGAATTTTCATCACACATGGTATAGGGTTTTCATCACCCATGGTGTCAACTTTGAAAATGAGCATGGCTGCAGCCACTTTCCCTACTCATTTTTGATTGACACATAGCAGGGAGGGAGGGGGGTTTACCAGGTGCTTCTCTAGACTACACAGATTTTCTCCCATGGGAACCAAGGTCATTGGCTGCTCCTGGGACTGCAGGCTGTGCGTTTTGTGAAAAGCCTGCCCAAGAAGATGTATTGGAGAATGTAGTAGCTTGCATAGCTTTAGAGGTGGGATTTCTTAACTTTGTATTGGGGATTGTTACCTGTCGTTTCAGACTTGGTTTCACTTTTCATGTGCTGATACTTGGTATCATTAAACATGTTCTTTGAGGAGCTTGCAAGCCTCAGAGTTCTGCTTTATTTGTCTCTGTCTGTCAGAACCATGACATATGGTATAGGGTTTTCTTCACACATGGTAAAGGGTTTCCTGCCTGAGCAGGAGATTGGACTAGATGACCTCCAAGGTCCCTTACAACATTATTTTTATTTATTTTTATTAGTTTTATTTTTATTTTTTTTATTTTTATTATTTATTTTTATTTTTATTTAGGAACATGGGGCTGCTGCAACAGTCATAAGTGTGAAAAATGGTTGTAGGTCACTTTTTCAGTGACATTATTTATTTATTTATTTATTTATTTATTTATTTTTAAAATTTATAAACTGGCTCACTCCCGCAGGACTCTGGGTGGCTAACAATAAAAACAACATAAAACATGACAAAACAAACAGTACAATAACAGTCATCTAGGGGTCAGATTTTATAAACCCCAGGCCTGCCAGAAAAGCCAGGTCTCAAGCAGCTTACGGAAAACCAACAGGGTGGGAGCGGTCCTAATCTCCGGGGGGAGCTGGTTCCAAGACGTGGGTGCCATCACAGAGAAAGCCCTCCTCCGCGGCCCTGCCAAATGGCACTGCTTGGCCGACGGGACCTGAAGGAGGCCCAGCCTGTGGGATCTAACCGGACGAAGGGAACTATGAGGTAGTAGGCGGTCTCGCAAATAGCCTGGCACTTTGAACACTCACTAAATGAATCAATAAGGAATTCAACCCCTCCCATGGCAAAGACTGTGAAAATTTGTACCACCAGCAAAAAAGAAAAAAAAAGAAAAAAACCCAGATGGTATTTTTACCCAAGATGATATTGGTCAACATTTTGGGGACTTTGGCTGATGTGGAACAGATCTCAGCAAGGGAGAAATTGAGGAGGAAGAAATACATTGGTGTATGGAGCATGGGTTCCATGATAACAACAAAGATGATTAAGGTATGTCCTAGAAGTGATAGAAGGTACATCAGTAGAACTATGGTACAAAACACCATGTTCAGCTCACATAATTGTGGAAATCCCACAAGAATGAACTCTTCAACCAACGTTGCATCGGCCATTTTCTTCTTTCCTGCAATAAAAAGAACCACATCTAAGAAAAAAAAAACAAAACATCTTCCTGAATAAAGGATAGTGAGTCTTAAATAATATTTTGATACCCAGGATTAATATCTGAAATTTCATGTGGGAATTGTTCTTGCAAGCTCAAATTATTATCTTTCAAAATAAGATATAAAAAGCAGACTCACACAATTGTTGTCCATATATACTTAAGCTCAGAAGGAGAAAGATCACTCCTGATTCGGCATTTTGTATTTTTCAAAATAATATTTAACAGCTGCAAACAATGCATGCTAGAAGACTGACTCTTTTATTTTGGTTCATGCTTCAGCTGGAAATGGAAGATAGAATAGAATAGAATAACAGAGTTGGAAGGGATCTTGTAGATCTTCTAGTCTAACCCTCTGGTCAGGTGGATTTGCCGTAATGTGGTGGAAATCCTGACTTTTAACTGGAATCAAGGAATAGTTAATTGTATGCAACTGGGAGAAACTGAAACTGCACACTGTGCTTTGTGTATGCAGATGTTCATTGTGAGGACATCAAAAAGAATCTCCATATTGTGGATAGAGTCAATCTTGAAATGTCTGGTGAAACTGCTCTTATATGCATTGTTTCTTTTTTTAAAAAAAATACTCACAGGAGTCCTTACAATCATTCATTTACTGATATTCATTCTCATTTTTTTATTATTTAAAAAGTAAGAAAAGGATAAATTAAATCCAAAATTACATTTCAGTTACAACATTTGGGAACTTTGGTTCTAGTATCATCCTTTTATTCTGCAAAGCACTGCATGGAAAAAACTGTTGCACCATTTCAGTTTTCCACTTTGAGGGCCCTTCCTTTTTATGGACTAATGACTAGATAAAAGACAGATCTGTCAAAGTCACAATACAGTTTGTTCTGAGATTTGCTAATTTTCTGGACATTTTTATTGTCTTATAAACATGTTTAGATTGAATGATTCTTCCCCCCCCCCTTAATTTATTTAGCTTTTGAGTGCCACTCAAGAAGAAAGCTGGGATATAAATTCTAAGAAATACAGGGGAAACCCCCACCCCCACTTTCCTTTATAAAAAAGTTAATTTCTTACTATGGATTGTATTGTACACAAAAGAATCACAACAAATGCTGTTAACCTGTTCAGGATTTACAAATCTTGAGCATCAACCTCTGTTTAGTGATCACTTGAAGTTACAGTGGCACTGGAAGAACTGACTTACGACTGTTTTTTACACCTACGACCATTGTAGCATCCCCATAGTCACATGATCAAAACTGAGAGGCTTAACCACTGACTTATATTTATGACAGTTAGTGTTTTTAAGTCTGAAACTGCCAATTGAATTCTGATTGCCACACTCAAAATGTCACCAATGCCGCAATTCTCTAAAGTTCATCTCATTCCTGTTGCATAAGAAAGTGCTAGAACTATTTCTCCATGCATTGTCTCAATTTAAGGTCCCTTTCCTTTTATGGATTATGTTCTGGACAGCTTTTTTGACTTCGGCATTCCGAATTGTGTATATGAAAGGATTCAGCATTGGGGTAAGAGTGGTGTTCAAGATCGCCACAGTTCTTGTCAAGCGGTATGAGGACTGGACGTTGGGCCTCACGTACATGAAGACAAGAGCTCCATATAAGATGGACACCACCAACAGGTGAGAGGTGCAGGTGGAGAAGGCCTTTTTCCGCCCTACGGCAGAGGGAATGCGCAAGACGGTGGCAATGATAAAAATGTAGGACAGAATCATGAGAAGTAAGGTCATAATCACAACGACAAAGATAGTCAATATTCTGAGGGACTCAATGAGATGAGTATCAGCACACATAAGGCTCAACAGAGGACCAATATCACAGAAGAAATGGTCAACAATATTAGACCCACAGAATGGCATTCTCCAAACAATAAAATAATGAAAAAAGATAATCCCAAAGGCAGCATACCAGGTGGCCAAAGACATTTGAAGGGACATGTGTTTGGACATAATGATGGGATATTGAAGCGGCTTGCAGATGGCCAGATAGCGGTCAAAAGACATAGCTGTGAGGATGAAGAGCTCTGTGGTACCAAAACAAAAGTGAAAAAATCCTTGAGCCAGACAGCAATGGAAGCAAATGGTGGTTTTGGCTTCTATAAATGTCTGTAGCAATTTGGGTACCACCGTGGAGGTATAGCAGATCTCCAGGAAAGCAAGGTTGCTCAGGAAGATGTACATTGGTGTCTGAAGTCTTGGCTCAATTGCTACAATGATAAGGATGAAGCCATTCCCAAGGATGGTTACAAGGTACATGAATAGACCCACTACGAAGAAGACTCGGTGAAGATCATACAGAAAGGGAATTCCTAACAGGATAAATTCACTCACTCTGGACATATTCCTAGGCTCCATCATTTCAGAATTATTGTTATAACATCTACACATTTAAGTGAAAAGGGTATTTCATTTCATCATTTGTAATACATTACACAAGGAAGTATGTGAAAAGTCAAATTCAGGTGCACAACATTATATTTCAGTGTTTGGACTGATATTTCAGAAGTTACACTGGCCATATTCTTTCTTCCTGAAATAAAAGAAGAACACATTTAAGGAGAAAAATAACTTACTAAGTAAAGGAGGTCTCAAAAGTGCTTTTTCAAAAGGCAACTGGACTGTCTTTATTTTTCCTTGAAGATATTTTGCTTCTCATCCAAGAAGCTTCTTCAGTTCTGACTAGATGGTCATTGGGGGAGAGAAGGGATGGAAGGATTAGTTCTTCCTGTCAGAATTAATCCTTCCATCTCCCCCACCATTCAGTCAGAACTGATGAAGCTTCTTGGATGAGAAGCAAAATGTTTTCAAGAAAAAACAAAGAAAGTCCAGTGGCCTTTTGAAAAAGCATCCTTGAGAAAACCATGACTTGGATTACTGAGAATCTCCATAGATAAATAAAGGAGGGTAGTTAATTTGGGAGGCATCACATAACATCTTGAGATACAGAATTGATATCTAAAATCTCATAAGAGAAGAGTCTTTCCATGCTCATATTATGATTGTTAAGAAAGCAAAAGAAAGACTAAAAAGAATACCCATGGAAATAGTGATATATTAATTTTGTCTGAATAATCAGATAAACTTTTACCAACACCAGTCTTATTCTTTGAACCTACTATAAACCTTTGCAATTATCTTGGTCCTTTGGGTGTGCCAATCAGATCAAACAAATACAATTGTCCAGTGTCTACGTTCATCATTTTTATGCATAAATGATGGTGTATATTTGTATTATTTTGAGGATGGGAAAATTAAAAACATCTTAAGTCAGCGATTAAGAAAACAGGCATTCCAAAGAGTCCAGAGTTTCTGCATACCTAAACGATGAGCCAACTCTAAATTCAAGCAGATTCTCTTGTTAGTGATTTCAGTTGTTATTATTATTTGACTGTCAGGAGGGTGATTGGAACTGCCTGGAACCAGGATTTGGGCATTGTGAACCTTGATTTACCTTGGGGCAATGAATCTTAGCTTCAATCAGCTTTGCTTTTAAACATAGCTTCTTTAAGTTCATATCCCAGTCTCATCTTACTTTTTGGGGGGAAAGAACAGAGAAGGAAAGAAGGCTGGGAGGAGATTGGAGAAAATGATTTGAGCATCAGAGGAGAAGAATTGGTAGAATTGTGCAGTGGTAACATTAAAAAATAATCAAAATATGGTTCATTTCATCTTTGAGACTTCGGATGTTGTACTTCCTTCCCTCAACTCAAAGCAGCTGTTTCCTTCTCTGGGATCTTGCTGTCACCCTCCATGATCTCATGAGATTCCAGGTAAAGACCTCCTTGATTGAAACAGCCCCAAAGCCAAACTATTCCTATGTTATGATCTGTTCAAATCTTTAGAAGGTTGCAGATAGTAATCTACTTTTAAGTTTCCAAAGAGGAGTTATTTTTTCTCACTTCTTCAGTTCTGAGAAAGCTTCTTGAATGAGAAATGAAACGTTTTCAAGCTAAACAAGAACGTCCAGTTTCCTTTAGAAAGAAAGCACCTTTGAGGCAGCCATGACCTGGATGACTGAGAATCTCCAGAGAGATTTACAAGGAATTCTTTTAAAAAGGATGGTCATAGATCTCTTTATCTATAATGTTATATCAATGAAATAAGCCAGCCAATTCCAAATCGTAGAATCCTAAAATTAATAATAATAATAATAATAATAATAATAATAATAATAATAATAATAATAATAATAATAAAGTTGGAAGGGACCTTGGAGGTCATCTAGTCCAATCCCCTGCTCAGGAAGGAAACCCTACACCATTTCAGACAAATGGCTGTCCAGTCTCTTCTTAAAAACTTCCAGTGTTGGAGCATTCACCGCTTCTGGGGGCAGGTTGTTCCACTGGTTAATTGTTCTCACTGTCAGGAAGTTTCTCCTTAGTTCTAGGTTGCTTCTCTCCTTGATTAGTTTCCATCCCTTGCTTCTTGTCCTGCCTTCAGGCACTTTGGAAAATAGCTTAATTCCCTCTTCTTTATGGCAGCCCCTGAGATATTGGAACACAGCTATCATGTCCCCCCTAGTCCTTCTCTTCATTAAACTAGACATACCCAATTCCAGCAACCGTTCCTTATATGTTTTAGCCTCCAGTCCCCTGATCATCTTTGTTGCTCTTCTCTGCACTCTTTCTAGAGTCTTAAAGATGGAGCAGGTAGGATTCTCCTTCTCTCTCTCTCTGTATCTCCATCTCTTGGACCATCATACTGACAACTGCAAGAATCAGGGCACTTATGAAACTCCTGTTCCTCCCTAGCTAGAAAGCTGTCCACAGTGGGATTTAGCAAAACAAATCAATGTCCCTTGCTGTTTTTTTTTTCCCAACCTCTTTCAATTCTACACCTTAGATCCCAAGCAATTTCCATGTTGCATTTACTTCACCGGTTTTGAACCTGAGATTTTAAATTAGGTTCAGCCTTGTCAATTTTCCATACATCAAAGTTTTACATATTTGGGTGATATGCTTAATCTCAGTAGGAAGAGGGTCTGCAGTCATAATATAGAAACTTGCTTAGGTTGATATTTCAACAGAATTTATACATACTGAACAGAATTGTCAACAGCAACATATTCAACAAGAAAACTATAGAATCACCTTTCTTACCCTTCAGGCCATCATCAAACAGAAGATAATTTTAACACAGGAAGATTCTACATATAACTCTGTTCCATAAGAGAGGATAGTCAGAAAATGTTATTTATTAACATTTATTAATTTGTTATTTATTAATAGCTCCTCAGGGATGTTGTAACTGATGTAATAGTTTCCCTTAGGCCAGTGGTGGCAAAACATTTAGAGACCGAGTGCCCAAACTGCTACCCAAAACCTACTTATGTATTGCTGGGTGCCGGGTGGGTGAGGCCCGCTGGGAGGGTTTGGCTATGGTGGTCATGGCAGACTGGGTGGGCGTGGCCAGGGTGGTGTGGCCAGCTCAGTGTTGCTCCTAGGGATGGATGCCTGTGAGGAGCGGGCAGGGTTGGGGGAGATCCAGGGGGTCTCTGGTGGATGAGTCAGTGGGCAGGAGGGTATCTTGCTCAGCTGATGGCTTGGGGGGAAGGGGGCAGCTACGCCCCTTCCCAAACACTGCCGTCTCACAAAAGCAGGATGAAAACGCCAAAAAGCGACAAGGAAAAAAAGTTAAATCAGAAGAGTGTCTCACGATGTTTTTTTTCACTAGGGCCATGGGGGACATGAGGGAAGGCTCCTGATTCCCACAGCTCTTCCGAGGGGGTAGGAGGAGAGTGGGGAGGGGCTGTTCTGGAATTGGGGCTCCTTGTGCTCCCTTACAAATTATTATTATTATTATTATTATTATTATTATTATTATTATTATTATTATTATTATCATCATCATCATCATCATCACATGAACATGGGGATGCTGCAACAGTGATAAGTGTGAAAAACGGTTGTAAGTCACTTTTTTCAGTGCCATTGTAACCTTGAACAGTCACTAAATGAACCATTGTCAGTCGATAACTACCTGTATTTGATAAAATAAATATGCTTTTGGGAGACAATATGGAAATGGCCATAGGTTTCTTATGGCCATTAGTTCTGGCCACTTTCTATAATTTCCACTGAGAAATTATAGCCAAATTTGTCTCCTTCAAACTTTTCCTATCCACATTTTTCTTCCAACTGCTTGATAATAACCAGAGGGAGTTATCTCTAAGTGGGAAAATTCCCAAGAGAAATTATGATTAAGGAAAGTTTCCATTACTCTGAGAGCTCTTAAACAAAGTGAGTTATCCTATTGTAATTAATCTTAGGAGATTTTGATAATGGAATCTTTATTTTAAAAAATGGATGACATATTAATAGTTGGATCACTCTGAAATGTCCAGCAAAAATACTCTACATCAAGTCAATAAAGATTTATTGAATTCTGTAAATGAAGACAAAATTATCGAGAATGACATATAGAACAGTACATTACAAAAGAGATATTGATATTTATTATATTAATCAAGTTTGAAATCATATTAATTTTAGTGATAAACACAAACTGTGAGCAGCTATTGTAAAAATGCCATTGTTTTGTACACACAAGTAGATACAACAGAAAAGTATTGGTTTGCTATGGCAGCTTATGTGGTTTTCATAAATTAGGATAATGCCTTACTGAAGGTTGTACTTCTGATACAATGGTTCATTAAGTGAGACCAAAGCAGTGTTCTTGTGGTTTATGGGTTATCTTGCAAAGTATAGCCACCGAGAATCACAATATCAACATGAAGAGCCAAGGTGGACCAGTGGTTAGAATGCAGTATTGCAGGCCAATTCTGCCCAATGCCAGTAGTTCAATCCTGATGGGCTCAAGGTTGACTCAACCATCCATCCTTTCGAGGTTGGTAAAATGAGGACCCAGATTGTTGGGGATAATATGTGACTCTGTAAACCACTTAGTGAATGCTGTAAAGCACTATAGAGCGGTATCTAAATCTAAGTGCTATTGTTGTTGGTATCAGAGAGATGGATAGCATAAAAAAATCAATCAGTCAATCAATCAATGTTCTCAAGATATTTCTTGCATTTCTTTTCCTTAAAAATTCAGGTGTTTGAGGGGAGGGACTTACTTGCCTTAAATAACACAATTTCTTTCCACTTGACTACAGTGATATTATGGATGGACCATATCAGTGGTCTCATCTAGATTCCCCTTCCATCTAATTTTTTAAGAGGTCATTTGATGTCCAAGCAAAAAAGATGCAATGAATTACAGGTAGTTGTTCAGTGACCGTCTGAAGTTATAATGGCACTGAAAAAAATAACTTATGACCCTTTCAACATCACCATAGCTACTATATATGACGAAAATTCAGATGCTTGGCAACCGGCTTGTTAATGTCGGTTGCTGTGTCCCGGGGTCATGCAATAACCTTTTGCAAACGTCAGACAAGCAAAGTCAATGGGGAAGCCAAATTCACTTAACAATCATGTTACTAACTTAGCAATTGCAGTGATTCACTTAACTGTGGCAAGAAAGGTTGTAAAATGGGGCAAAACTCAACTGTCTTGCTTAGCAGTAGAAATATCAGCTAACCATCTTATGTAATGTAAGATTTAAGATGTAATGATGGGGATGACTCAGCAGGGTCTGTGTCTCTTTAAGAGCCTTTGTATAAAGGGAAGATTCCACCGATGTGTTCTCTTCTTTCCGTTTCCTACTTTAACTGTGGTTTGCTGCATCCTGCTGTATTAGTAGATGTATGTATATTTTCTCAGCTTGCCAACGAGGCTTGCGGCAACGCTGGAGCCTCCCATGGCAACCAGTAGGTCTCCCGTGCCGCTCTGCTGGGACTGCTGTCTTCTGGCCGCGTGGCTGCCTCCCTCCAGAACTGTCTTTCCCCCACGGACCATGTGCCACCAGCATCTTCTCTTTCCAAAGGAATGCAAAAGGTTTCAGGGTTTCGCTCGCCCACCCGGGTGGAGACCAGAGTTGGCTGCTCTAACATCCTACTATCTTTGGCTGCAATCCTATCCACCTGTTTTGTGCAACCGATTGCAAGCCAAGTGCTGCCTGGTTCTTAATGAATAGCTTGGGAGGGCGAAGCCCAGTGAACTGCGTGATCCCAATGACCAAGCTGACTTTGCAGGAGCCTCCATCGGATTGGAACTTTCCTGTCCGATTGAGCTTAGTTTAGGCAGGGCCGTTCTTAGCGTGGGGTTCACATGATAGTTAGTGGGGCTGACTAGTTCTCTGGCAAGGGTGCTGTGCTTTGGCCTTCCTCCAAAGTGCTGTTCTCGGGGGGTAGTCCAAGGCACCAGTTTCAGCCGGCTTCTTTTGCACGGTCCCAATTCTGCTCTGGGAAACTAGGGAGGGGCAGAGAGGGGCAGCGCTGCCTATCTCAGTCACATGGAGGGCCGTGCATTTCTTTCCTTACCTATCCTACTTGTTCAGAGGCCACTTTCTGCTTAGACACATTGCTCTTGCCAATGGTTCAACTGCCCACTTCAGCACTCTCCCTCCCCAAGCCTCCGGCGCTCCACCTCCTGCTTTGGTGGCTCTATAGGCAGAGCTGCAAAGTTCTCTTCTCTGCCTGTAGCTCAGGGGTCCTCAAATTATGGCCTCAACCTCCCGGGCAAACTGTCCAATCATGAGGAGAGGGTGGATGGATAGTATCGAGAGCCCCAGCCAGTGGTGGGATGGTGAGTTGGTGGAAGAAGATGTTTTTTTTCCAGTTTCTCCCTCGCGCACTCAAGGGTGGGCTCGCGCTTTGGCCACACCCCTTCCTTTCCTCCTCTTACCTATTCATGTTTTTACCTCAGGACCAGGCTGAGAGGTTTAGGCCTCGCTTGCAGCCTCGGCCTCGCTTAGGGCAGCCAAGCCTGGTGATGATAATGCCACTGCTGCTGCTGCTTCTGAGGCGCATTCCTCACTAGGTGCTACAGAATGCGAGCCTCAGCCTTTGCCACTGCTTCTGCTGCTGCTGCTGTGCCAGTCAAAAGGAAACTGGTGCTGCTGGTCCTCAACATCACCCCCATCATCACCGAGGGACCCAGCCCTTCGGGCTGCTGGAGTGGGGTCCCAGTTATGGGTCTGGAGGGGAGCATGAAAAGGGTGATATATTTGTGAAGGGTGGATGGGGTAAGAGAGAAAAAAGGAGGAGAATTTACTCCTGGAAGGTTATTTTGGGGTTGTGTGGAGCTGAGGCAATGAAATGTCAGGGGAGCCACTGGGAGGGAGGATGCAGTCAGCCTTTGGAGGAACATCGCGATCCATGAATGGGGATTGTGGTGCCCTCATCTAGGTGAAGCCCCAAGAGGTGGTGGAGCAGCTTGGAGTGCCAGAGTGCCAGAGCTGGTGAGAGAAACTTTATTGGCCTTTAGGCTCCAGGAAATGGTGAAGGAAGGATGGGGTCATTGGGATGTGCCCCATGGGAAAGAGGAATGAGGTCCTGCCAGGCAGATTCTTCTGCCCTGAGACAGTCCAGAATGCCAATCAAGGAGAATTTTTCTGGTTCATAGTTAAAATGAAGGGTTCCAGGGTGTGTGTGTGTGTCTGAGGATGGTGGTTTTCTTGCATACCTTTCAGGACCCAAAGTGGGATAATAATCTTTCACGAGAAGTTGGAATTGATTGATTGACCTTTTTTTTCTCCCAAAAAACTTCCTTTGTTTCCTTGCAGTGGACCGCAAAGGAGAAACAGCACGGAGCTGGGAGTTAGGTAAGGAAAGAAAGGCAGTTTCTGAGGGGAGCGAGGATTTCTTTACTTACCTGCCCCACTTGTTCTGAGGCCACTTTCCACTCCGACTGCCCACTTCATCACCCTCCCTCCCCGAGCCTCCACGCTCCACCTGCTGCTTTGGTCGGCCTGCCAGCTCCCACCTCAATGCCCTGCCAACCACCACCCAGCATGCCCCCCTGGGGCTGCAGGGGCTGGCCTGGCATGGGAAGGGCACACATCCCACCCTCTCACCACCATGCAGGTTAAGGTTGCCACACCCATCCCCCATCTAGATGCCTTGCCTCCTCCAAGTGTTTTTTTACTAACTTGCCTTTCAGCTGCATTCCGTTTCTCTGTTCGCTTCTCAGCCTTCACCGCATGTTATGGGGGATTATCAGTAAAAAAACAAAAAAGTTCCATCAGACTTTCTAACTTTTTCAGATCTCGCAAGATTAGAAAGTCTGATGGAACTTTTTTTTTTACTGATAGTCCCACAAACACGCGGCGAAGCTGAGAAGTGAATGGAGAAATGGAATGCAGCTGAAAGGCAGGTTAGTAACAAAATGCTTGGGGGAGGTGGGGGCAGGCATGGCAACCTTACCCTGGGTGGGTATTGATGCACGTTGCTCATGGACGAGACTGAAGGCCTAGGACTGGGGCGACGGTGCACGTGCCCAGAGAAAGGGCTCTGCGTGCCATCTGTAGCATGCATGCCATAGGTTCGCCATCACAGCCTTATACCATTTCAGACAAATGGCTGACCAGTCTCTTCTTAAAAATTTCCAGTGTTGGAACATTCCCAGCTTCTGGTGGCAAGCTGTTCCACTGATTAACTGTCAGGAAATTTCTTCTTGGTTCTAGGTTGCTTCTTTCTTTGCTTAGTTTCCATCCATTGCTTCTTGTCTTGCCTTCAGGTGCTTCTGAGAATAGCTTGACTCCCTCTTCTTTGTGACAGCCCTTGAAATATTGGAATACTGCTATCATGTCGCCCCTCATCCTTCTCTTCATTAAACTTTACATACCCAATTCCAGCAACTGTTCCTTGTATGTTTTAGCCTTCAGTCCCCCGATCATCTTTGTTGCTTTTCTCTGCACTTTTTCTAGAGTCTCAACCTCTTTTTTACATCGCGGTGAGAAAACTGGATGCAGTATTCCAAGTGTGGCCTTACCAAAGCATTGTAAAGTGGTATTAACACTTGTTTTGTTTTTTATTTAAATTTCAGAACAAGAATGTGTTTGCAGTAAACCAAATGTATGTCATATACAACCTAATAATTGTATTGCTACTTAATTAATTAGTGCTAATAATTGTATAAAACCATAACAAATCACTTTTTTTTAGTTTCCTTTAAAAAATAAAATAAAAAAAATTCCTAAGTCCTAGAGAACCACCATCCGTCTCACTGTTTTGTCAAGAGCTATCTTAAATTCACTGTTCCGGATTGTGTAAATGAACGGATTTAACATGGGTACAAAGCTTGTGCGTACAAGAGATATGACTTTATTGAGTTGAGGATCACCATGTGTAGAAGGACGCAAGTACATAATCATGTCTGCTGTGTAGAAGATGATTAGAACGGTCAGGTGTGATGCACAGGTGAAAAAGGCTTTGGAGCGTCCAGTGGCAGAGGAAATCCGAATGATAGCAGCTACAATGTGCATGTATGATATCAGGGAAAAACCAAGGGACCCCCACATGAAAGTGGCACCGTAGACGAGACCAATTAGCTCTATCAGAGTTGTATCAGCACAGGCCAATTTCAGAACAGGTCCAACATCACAAAAGAAGTGGTCAATGATATTATCCCTACAATAAGGAAATGTCCATATCACTACTGTTTGAGAAAAGATGATCAGGAAACCACCGATCCAAGCCACCAAAGCTAACTGAAGGATGAATTGATTGGTCATGATTGTTTTATACAATAAAGGCTTACAAATGGCCATGTAGCGATCAAAGGACATGATGGAGAGCATGAGGAATTCAACCCCTCCCATGGCAAAGACTGTGAAAAATTGTACCATGCAGCAAAAAAAACAGATGGTATTTTTACCCAAGATGATATTGGTCAACATTTTGGGGACTTCGGCTGATGTGGAACAGATCTCAGCAAGGGAGAAATTGAGGAGGAAGAAATACATTGGTGTATGGAGCATGGGTTCCATGATAACAACAAAGATGATTAAGCTATGCCCTAGAAGTGATAGAAGGTACATCAGTAGACCTACGGTACAAAACACCATTTTCAGCTCACGTAATTGTGGAAATCCCACAAGAATGAACTCTTCAACCAATGTTGCATTGGCCATTTTCTTCTTTCCTGCAATAAAAAGAACCAAATGTAAGGGGAAAAAAAAACATCTTCCTGAATAAAGGATAGTGAATTTTAAATAATATTTTGATACCCAGGATTAATATCTGAAATTTCATATGGGAATTGTTCTTGCAAGCTCAAGTTATTATCTTTCAAAATAAGGTATAAAAAGCGGACTCACACAATTGTTATCCATATATACTTAAGCTCAGAAGGAGAAAGATCACTCCTGATTCGGCATTTTGCATTTTTCAAAATAATATTTAACAGCTGCAAACAATGCATGCTAGAAGACTGACTCTTTTATTTTTGTTCATGCTTCAGCTGGAAATGGAAGATAGAATAGAATAGAATAACAGAGTTGGAAGGGATCTTGTAGGTCTTCTAGTCTAAACCCCTGCTCAGGCAGAAAACCCTATACCATTTCAGACAAATGGTTGTCCAATCTCTTCTTAAATGATTTAAGTTTATGTAAAGATGTTACTATTTACATACTTCATAACAGGGAAATATTTGTTGTGGTGGGGAAAAAAAACGGAGGGAGGGATATATGGAAAAATGCATGAAGGTTTGAGTTTCTGAACGAAAAATAGAATATAAATCAGATAAATAATTGGACGATCTTTCCTGATTCCTTTCTATTATCTTCCAAGGGCTCAAATACCTGCTGAACTTCAAAAGAGAAATGCAAAATGTTTTTCCTGCCTTTTAAGATGCTCTTCTCAGTTTACAAATGAGGTTGTGATCATTTTAATTACCTTCACAAGAACAGCTTTTGTGAAGTCATCACTTGACCAGGAAGTAACTTTTCTTCTATTGCATGAGTAGAAAGAAGTTTCATGCACAATTATGGGAGAAGGTTGCCATCTTTCACTTCTTAAGTTCATACCTCTTATCTCGTAGGAAGAATTAACCTTTGGGAGATAAGGTGCTTTTCTTAGAAGAGAAGGATGCAAAATTCAAGGCTGATGGATCATCAATGGTCCAGACTACATCTTGAATGGGTCCCTAGAAACCTTCCCACCTCCCCAATTCAAACCGATTAATACAACAGAAAAAAACCCTTAGCATTGCATTCACAGGAATTGTATTTCATAGTATCAATATATCCATGACAGGAGTTTGAATCCTGACATGCTTTTTAAGGCTATATGTAATCTGGGGTCCCAAAACATCATATGTGTGTGTGTGTGTGTGTGTGTGTTTGTGTGTGTGTGTGGGTGGGTGGGTGGGTGGGTCTGTCTGTCTGTCTGTCTGTCTGTCTGTCTGTCTGTCTGTCTGTCTATCTATCTATCTATCTATCATCTATCATGGCTCATCTGTCTGTCTGCCTGTCTATCTATCTCTACCTCTATCTCTAATCTATCCATCCATCCATCCATCCATCCATCCATCCATCCATCCATCCATCCATCCATCCATCCATCCATCCATCCATCCATCCATCTATCTATCTATCTATCTATCTATCTATCTATCTATCTATCTATCTATCTATCTATCTATCTACCTATCTACCTATCTATCTATTTCTGATTCACACAGTCTCTCTTGCTGGTTAGCTATTTGGTTATCTATCATCATAGCTTCTACATGTAAATATTTTCTCCTTTGAGCCCAGAGAAATTTGATTTTTTTTCCCTCACAAACATCAGTTTTACAGATATTGATAAGGGCCCAGTCTTTAACCAGGATTACAGTCCAAATCAAATAAATAATCTCTGTTCTTACCTTCTTAGCCACCACAGAATATATTCTGGAAACTATATTAACAAAGAAAAGACTTACATATAACTTATATAGCTGGAAGGATTTCCCCCCTTATGTGATTTCTTAACAGGCCCTCAGGGATACTGAAAGTGATGTAAAACTTTCCTTCAAGAAATGATAATTTTATAAAGAACTTCAGATACACTGGTGTACAGTGGAGGAGTGAGATTGATCCATTTTTTAAGAGTTTGTATCAAGAATGAATGGGAAAACAAAATAAAAATGGTCTGACTGAAAAATGAGGCATAGGCAAATTAATTATATTGAGATTATTTGGTCTTTATTGAAAGACTAAATGATGATTGAATTGCAAAGAAATGTGTGAAGACAGAGTGAATGTGTTGAGAATAAGGAAAAACTGAGAATGAAGTGGTTGGGTGGAACCATTGAGATCTCTAGGAAGAAAGCAGTGAAAAGTCTATAAAGAACAAAAAGCAAGGTCTAAGGTCTTGTATGGACATCATAAAAGCCAGGATGACTAACAAGGATAGTGTCAATAATTTGACTAGCAAAACAAAATATTTCCTTTAAGGCAATTGAGTCCCAAAGAGTAAAACTTTATTGAATATACCATCTTAGAACTAAAGAAGCAAGACCAGCTCTGAATTTTCCCGTGCAAAAGCTTACTTAGTTAAACAATAGATTCCCATGTCCCCACCCACCGGGTGTTCACATTGTCCAATAGTAATACTCCATTTTGTTAAAGGAACAGTTCACTTCTCCATCGAGCACCTGCGGCAGTGACCTTGGCGTGGTGCAGGCTCCCACGATCTTTGAATGGCTTCTTGGCATTACATTTGCTCCCTTCATTTTCTACCCCTCCCCCTTTTCTCTGACAAGTTGATTAGCAACAGAAGCTGACAGGCCCCATAGCGATTCAATCTTGACAGATAGTATATATGATGTACATATTTCTCCGTCTTTTAAATTATTTTCTTCTCTCTGTTTTATTCTTTAAATGATGTTTACCTAACATCTCCTATGAGGGAGAAGGGCAGTTTAAAAATGAAATGAATGAATGAATGAATGAATGAGAACAGAATGATGGGTAAGTCTTCAAGTGTGTATAAGAAAACCAAGAATATAATGACATCTCTCAGCCGCCCAGAATCACTTGGTTGAGTTGGGTGGCTATAGAAATTGATTGAATGAATAGATAGATAGATAGATAGATAGATAGATAGATAGATAGATAGATAGACAGACAGATGAACGAAGGTTCAAATTCATTCTTCTGATTTAGCAGTAAACTATAGGTGGATTTTTAAGTAATGTGGTGGAAATCCTGACTTTTAACTGGAATCAAGGAATAGTCAATTGCATGCAACTGAGAGAAACACATACTGCACACTGTGCTTTGTGTGTGTAGATGTCCATGGGAGGACATCAAAAAGTGACATTCCCTCTCCATATTGTGGGCAGAGTCAATCTTGAAATATCTGGTGAAACTGCTATTATATGCATTGTTTCTTTTTTAAAAAATACTCACAGGTAGTCCTTAAAATTATTCATTTAGTGATATTGATGCTCATTTTTTATTATTTAAAAAGTAAGAAAAGGATAAATTAAATCCAAAATTACATTTCAGTTACAACTTTTGGGAACTTTGGTTCTACCATCACCCTTTTATTCTGCAAATCACTGCATGGAAAAACTGTCACACCATTTCTGTTTTCCACTTTGAAGTGCCTTCCTTTTTATGGACTAATGACTAGTTAAAAGACAAGCATGTCAAAGCCACAATACAGTTTGTTTTGAGCTTTGCTAATTTTCTGGCCACTCAAGGAGAAAGCTAGTATATAAATTCCAAGAAATACAGGGGGAAAAAACCCTACTTTCTTTTATAAAAAAAGTTAATTTCTTACTATGGATTGTATTGTACACAAAAGAATCACAACAAATGCTGTTAACATGTTTAGGATTTACAAATCTTGAGCATAAACATCTCTTTAGTGATCACTTGAAGTTACAACGGCACTGAAAAACTGACAACCATTTTTCACACCTACGACCTTTGTAACATCCCCATTGTTGTGTCCTGAGCCTGCAAAACAGGCTCGGGATGTTGCATTGGTCCCGGGCATTCCAAAAGCTTCCCAGGACCAGACTGAGTGGTGCCAGCCTTGTGCACATGCGCAAGGTGTGAAAACGCTCTGTTACTTTGTTTGTCATTGTCCGGGTCTCTGGACACATAAAGAGGCATGCGTGCCTGTTGCTGGTTGTTCGGGTGTCACTTTAAGAGAATAAAGAACTGTTGAACTTTGCCATGTTTATTCATCATTTGCAAGCAAACAGAGTATTTAACACTGGCGACAAAGGTGGGATCCTTTGCAAACTAAAGAGAAAGTTTTAAGGACTTACCCAGGAAGTCCTGAAGAGGGAAGAGGGTGTCTGAATCAGCGTCCCAGCCTGCCAGTATAGCATCGCTGGAGGGTGAGCTCGGCTAAAGGACCCTTTCCCTAAACAGAAGTTTGCAGAGGAGAGAGTGGTGAAGGTAGTAAAAGTAGTATGGCAAAGATTGGTCGTTTGTCTGATTTTGATGTCTCACACCCAGAGAGATGGAAGGGTGGAGAAATTACTTCAGAGTAAATCAAATTAGAGAGGATGGCTTGAAGGCTGCAACTCTTTTGTGTGTCTGTGGACAGGAAGCTTTTGAAATTGCAGAGAATCTGGTGGCCCCTGCACCTCTGGAGTCAGTAACGTGTACTGATTTGAAGAAAATGTTAAAGGAACACTTCCAGCCAAAGTTGTCTGTTATTGCTTGGAGGCACGCGTTCGAGCAGAGAGACCAGAGGCCGGGTGAGTCTGCTACGGATTTTATTGCGGCCTTAAGGCAAGCAGCCAGACCATGTGAGTTCAAGGATCTGGAACAGAGGCTGCGAGATCGCTTCGTATGTGCTTTAAGGAACAGAGATTTACAGCAGAAGATTTTTGCAAAAGAAGATGTCTCTTTCCAAGATGTGCTACGAGAGGTAACTGTTGAGGAAGCAGCAGGTGGGGCTGTGAAGACCCTACGGCCCACCAAGAGCCCTCCAGAGACAGCTACTGTCCATCAAGAGGATACTAGAGAAGGATCGGAAGCGGATCCTGAAGAAGAGGTGGATAGACTTCACCAGCCAGCTGGAAGGAGGCAGAAGGAACATCTGGACAAGCCCCAGCATCTCTTCAATGCTTTGGGTGTGGAGGACGCCACAAGCAAGCTGACTGCAGGTTCCACTCCACCATATGCAGAGTGTGTGGCAGGCAAGGACACATCACATTTGTCTGTTTGGGTCACCAGAAGGTCCAACCTCATGAAGAATTGTGTCTGAAAGGTACCAGGGTCCCTAGCCAACACCACGCAGGAGTATTTTAAGGACAGGGACACATAAGCCCCTTAAGAAGAAGTTTTCCATCAATTTAAGGTTGCAAGGGGTTCCCTTATCAATGGAGTTGGACACTGGGTCCACTCTCTCCATTATTTCTATTAACACATTCAAAAGGATATGCAGCTGCAGTGGCCTTCGAGTAAAATTCCAGCCATCCAATCTAATACTTACAGATTTTCAGAATTCTATGGTGTGTTTTAAGGGGGAGGCCACCCTTAGAGTACAGCATAAGGATTTTGAAGGTCCCCTAGATGTAGTGGTTGTTGGGGGTGAACGTACGAATCTTATTGGACTCGATTGAAATCTCACCGGCTCAAGGTTGACTCAGCCTTCCATCCTTCCGGGGTAGGTAAAATGAGGACCCAGATTGTTGGGGGCAATGTAAATATATATATGCATTGCTTACTGATGTACACCGCTTAGAGAGTGCTTGCACTTAAAGCGGTATATAAGTCTCATAAATAAATAAATAAATAAATAAATAAATGAATAAATAACTGGGCTGCACCATTTGCAAACATTGAGCCTTGCAGAAGTCTGCAAGGAGTTTGCAGATGTGTTTAGTTCAGAGCTAGGATCCTACAAGGGGCCCCCAATTTCACTATGGTTAGACCCAACCATCACGCCCATCAGGGTTAAGCCTAGGAGGGTACCTTTTGCCCTCAAAGGCAAGATTGATGCTGAGCTGGACAAATTGCTCCAGCAGGGCATTTT
Organism: Crotalus tigris; assembly: GCF_016545835.1. Taxonomy (NCBI): domain Eukaryota; kingdom Metazoa; phylum Chordata; class Lepidosauria; order Squamata; family Viperidae; genus Crotalus; species Crotalus tigris. The sequence goes on along the minus strand of NW_024100589.1, from coordinate 216,440 downwards.
AGAACTGTAGATTCTAGTCCATGGGAAACCCCCATAGTAACGCCTCTAAAGGCTAATGGGGACATACATTTATGTGCAGACTACAAGTGCACCCTGAATAAGGCGCTGCAACAGCACGCTTATCCAGTGCCTGTGGTACGTCACATTCTGGCCTCCCTCAAGGGGGGGCACATTTTTGCAAAGCTTGACCTGGCACAGGCCTATCAACAGCTATCTGTTGATGAGGCAGCTGCTGAGGCCTAGACTATTATAACTCACAGAGAGGCCCTCAGGGTCAAGAGACTGAAATTTGGGGTAAATGTAGCCCCTGGCATATTCCAAAGTGTCATGGAGAGCATACTTCAAGGTATTCCTGGGGTCTGTCCCTACTTTGATGATGTCCTCATTACTGGGGAATCATCTCAAAATTTAGCAGAGAGATTAAGGGCTGTCTTGCTTCATTTTCAAAAAGCAGGCTTTAAACTAAAGAAGGATAAAGGTAAGATAGGAGTCAGTTCTACTGAATTCTTAGGATTCAGGATAGATGCTCAAGGCATTCACCCTGCTGAAACTAAATTGCAAGCTATCCAGCAGGCCCCAAGCCCTAAGTCTAAGAGTGAGCTGCAAGCCTTCTTGGGGCTATTAAATTTTTACCATGCATTTCTCCCATATAAAGCTGCAGTAGCAGAGCCATTACACAGGCTCTTAGACAAGCAGGCTTCTTGGCAGTGGACTAAAGTCCATGAAAAGAGTTTCAATGAGGTTAAAGCCTTGCTCACTTCTAATGCTATTTTGGCGCATTTCAATGAGCAACTGTCTGTTTGCATCACATGCAATGCATCTCCTTATGAGGTTGGAGCTGTACTCAGCCATCTGAAGGTCTGATGGGACACAGGTCCCTGTGGCCTATTACTCAAGGACTCTGTCTTCTGCAGAGCGGAATTACGCTCAAATTGACAGAGAAGCCTTGGCTATAGTGGCTGGCATTAAGAAATTTCATGATTTCTTATATGGCCACCATTTCACGGTCTATACTGACCATAAGCCTCTGCTGGGGTTGTTTACCACTAACAAACAGACCCCACATATCATTTCTCCTCGTATGCTGAGGTGGTCCATTTTCCTGTTAGCTATACATTAGTCCACAAACAAGGAAAAGAAATGGGTCATGCAGATGGCTTAAGCAGATTACCTTTGAACCAATTAGAGCCAGAACCAGCTCCAGCCATTAATATTCTGTCCATTCAGGAATTACCTGAGTCTCCCCTCAATGCTAGGGATGTAGCTGCAGAAACTGCCACTGATCACATGCTTACACGCGTGCTGACATGGGTGTTGTCAGGATGGCCTGACAAGTGCCCAGATATTGAGTTCCAAAGCTTCTGGCACAAGAAGCATGAGTTTTCCACTTTCAAGGGTTGCCTGTTATGGAATAGCAGGGTAGTGATCCCAGCCTCATTGAGGTCTAGAATCTTGATCTCTCTGCATGAGGGACATCCTGGTATTGTCAGGATGAAAGCACTTGTGCACAGCCATCTTTGGTGGCCTGGGCTTGATAAAGCTATTGAGGCCCAGGTGCATGGGTGCCAAGTGTGCCAACAGTCTCGGCCTGAAGTGCCTCAGGCACCATTACATAGGTGGGAGGAAACTCAAACCCCATGGTCTATGGTGCATATAGATTACGCTGGGCTCTTTCAGGGGCAATTTTTCCTGGTTGTTCTTGATAGCCATTCCAAATGGCTAGAGGTTTTTCCTGTTTCCTCCACTACTACTGCCAGGACCATCCAGGTGTTGAGAGGAATTTTTGCATCACATGGTCTTCCAGATGTTCTGGTTTCAGATAATGGCCCTCAATTTACCTCTTCTGAGTTCCAGGCTTTTCTTCAGGCCAATCTGATCTGGCATGCAACATTGGCTCCTTTCCACCCATCCTACAATGGACGGGCAAAGAGAATGATGCGCACCACCAAAGATGCCCTCAAGAAACTGATTTACGGTAACTGGCATCATAGGTTAGCAGATTTCCTTCTTGCATACCGCACCATACCATGCACTGCTACAGGGAAGAGCCCTGCTGAACTCCGCTGGGGTCGCCGCCTCATCACTAACCTGGACAGGTTGCACCCTGACTGGGTGGCTTCACAGGTTTCACAACCGCAAGCACCTAGGAGACTCCAAGTGGGTGATATGGTCTGGGCACGGAACTATGGGCCTGGTCATCTCTGGGTCACAGCTGTGGTCTGCAAGGTCTCTGGGACGTTGCCATATGAAGTTGCCTTGGGAGATGGCCGTGTTCTTCGCAGACACATAGACCAACTGCGTTGGAGACTGGACTCTCACCCTTCTGCTCCTGGCTCTGCTCTGGGAGGGGAGGAGGACCATAACATGCATTCTGAGGTTCAGTTTCACAGGCCTAACAGGCCATCACTAGCTGCTACTGAGGCTATTTGGGATTCATCCCAAGGTTCTGCAAGTGCTCCTAACAGGAATTCACCAGATAGGGGGTCATCCCACACATCCATAATTACTCCAGACAGGGAGTCACACCGGGGGTATCCACAGTATTCACATATGTCAGATAGTGCTCCAGAGAGGGAGACTGACCAGGGGTATCCACACAAATCACAAGCAGCAAGAGAAAAAGAATTCCAGCAGGGGTGCTTTCCAAATTCCGCAATTGCTCCCAGAAGGAGGTCAACAGCAAAGGGGGTTGCCATGGAGGCGACTCCTGATTCTGGCACCTTGGGCACATGTTTGGGGGCCACAGAGTACTGGGCACTTCTGCTACCCAGCACTCTCCATCTGCTGGCCTTGGGTTCGAGGGAGAGTGTTCCCAAGAAGGGTCCATTGTGGACCTGGGGACTTCCACCCCTCCAAGGTATGCTGGCTTGGACTTAGAGGGTCCAGCCAGCTAGCAGATGGGCGGGTCAACGGGGTATTTGGGGCAGCAAAGTCCTGGCCTGCCTAGCCTGGTAGGCGAGCAGGTAGGCCAAGCACCCTTACCAGGGTCACCTGGGAATTTAAGGCAGCAACACCCCGGCCTGCCTTGCCTGGTGGGCGAGCAGAGGGGCCAGGCAATCTCTCCTGGCCCTAGGAGGTCGCAGTAGGCCAGGTGCCCACCCAAACATCTTACAGAATTTGTGAAGTTGCTGTCAAGTTCGAAGGGTTCTGTGAATGAGGGCCCTGAATAACGGGTAGACTATTTTGTATTATTTTTTTGATTTCGGATACATTTATTGCTTAACAAAGTTGAAGGGGTTTGCCTAAGGGAACCTCGAGTATTCCATATTCCTTGCATTTGATTGATGAAACTATATAACTCTCCCAATGTATGATGTACATGTGTGTGTACAGATATGTTCCATCTAGGGGGGAGGGGTGTTGTGTCCTGATCCTGCAAAAGCAGGCTCGGGACGTTGCATTGGTTCTGGGCATTCCAAAAGGTGCCTGGGACCAGACTGAGTGGTGCCGGCCTTGTGCGCATGCGCAAAGCGCGAAAACGCTCTGTTACTTTGTTTGTCATTGTCTGGGTCTCTGGACACATAAAGAGGCCTGCATGGCTGTTTCCGGTTGTTCGGGTGTCGCTTTAAGAGAATAAAGAACTGTTGAACTTTGCCATGTTTATTCATCATTCGCAAGTGAACGGAATATTTAACACCCATGGTCACATGATCAAAATTGAGAGGCTTAACCATTGACTGATATTTATGACAGTTGCAGTGTCCCAGAGTCACGTGATCCCCTTTTTGCAACTTTCTGACAAGCAAAGTCAATGAGAAAGCCAGATTCGGTTAAGAACCATGTTACTAATTTAACAACTGCAGTAATTCACTTACCATCTGTGGCAAGAAAGGTTGTTAAATGGGGCAAAACTCACTTAACAAATGTCTCACAATTTTGGGGTCAATTGTAATTGTAAGTCAAGAACCACCTGTATTGTAAACTATAAAGTCAAATGGTGTTTTTAAGTCTGAAACTGCCGATTGAATTCTGATTGCCACACTCAAAATGCCACCAATGCCGCAATTCTCTAAAGTTCATCTCATTCCTGTTGCATAAGACAGTGCTGGAACTATTTCTCCATTCATTGTCTCAATGTAAGGTCCCTTTCCTTTTATGGATTACATTCTGGACAGCTTTTTTGACTTCGGCATTCCTAATTGTGTATATGAAAGGATTCAGCATTGGGGTAAGAGTGGTGTTCAGAATCGCCACAGTCCTTGTCAAGCGGTATGAGGACTGGACGTTGGGCCTCACGTACATGAAGACAAGAGCTCCATATAAGATGGACACTACCAACAGGTGAGAGGTGCAGGTGGAGAAGGCCTTCTTCCGCCCTACAGAGGAGGGAATGCGTAGGACGGTGGCAATGATAAAAATGTAGGACAGAATCATGAGAAATAAGGTCATAATCACAACGACAAAGCTAGTCAATATTCTGAGGGACTCAATGAGATGAATATCAGCACACACAAGGCTCAACAGAGGACCAATATCACAGAAGAAATGGTCAACAATATTGGACCCACAGAATGGCAATGTCCAAATAATAAAATAATGAAAAAAGATAATCCCAAAGGCAGCATACCAGGTGGCCAAAGACATTTGAAAGCACATGTGCTTGGACATAATGATGGGATATTGAAGCGGCTTGCAGATGGCCAGATAGCGATCAAAAGACATAGCTGTGAGGATGAAGAGCTCTGTGGTACCAAAACAGAAGTGAAAAAATCCTTGAGCCAGACAGCAATGGAAGCAAATGGTGGTTTTGGCTTCTATAAACGTCTGTAGCAATTTGGGTACCACAGTGGAGGTATAGCAGATCTCCAGGAAAGCAAGGTTGCTTAGGAAGATGTACATTGGTGTCTGAAGTCTTGGCTCAATTGCTACAATGATAAGGATGAAGCCATTCCCAAGGATGGTTACAAGGTACATGAATAGACCCACCACGAAGAAGACTCGGTGAAGATCATACAGAAAGGGAATTCCTAATAGGATAAATTCACTCACTCTAGACATATTCCTAGACTCCATCATTTCAGAATTGTCAATGATTTCTCAGTGGTAGCTGAGATGACATATAGCATTTCAAAAATTATTGCTACCGTGTGCATTATATATATATAAATAAGGTTAAGAAATGGAATCAAATGAAGAAAAAACTCAAAGCAGAAAAGAAGGGTGTAGGAAAGAAGCACAGGGCATTTAAAACTTCTGAAATGTTCTATTTCTCTAAATTTGTCTGTCTGGAAAATTAACTAGTATTGTTATAACATCTACACATTTAAGTGAAAAAGGTATTTCATTTCATCATTTGTAATACATTACACAAGGAAGTATGTGAAAAGTCAAATTCAGGTGCAGAACATTATATTTCAGTGTTTGGACTGATATTTCAGAAGTTATACTGGCCATATTCTTTCTTCCTGAAATAAAAGAAGAACACATTTAAGGAGAAAAATATCTTACTAAGTAAAGGAGGTCTTAAAAGTGCTTTTTCAAAAGGCAACTGGACTGTCTTTATTTTTCCTTGAAGACATTTTGCTTCTCATCCAAGAAGCTTCTTCAGTTCTAGCTAGATCAGTGGTTCTCAACCTGTGGGTCGGGACCCCATTTGGGGTCGAACAACCATTTCACGGGGGTCGCCAAACAAGGCTGTCCGCCATTTCCCCCCCCCCCTTTCTTTGGCCACGCCCCTGGCACCCGGTGATGTATAAGTAGTTGGGGGTCACCACAATATGGGGAACTGTATTATGGGGTCATGGCATTAGAAAGGTTGAGAACCACTGGGCTAGATGGTCATTGGGGGGAGAAGAGATGGAAGGATTTGTTCTTCCTGTCAGAATTAATCTTTCCATCTTCCCCACCATCCAGTCACAACTGATGAAGCTTCTTGGATGAGAAGCAAAATGTTTTCAAGAAAAAACAAAGAAAGTCCAGTGGCCTTTTGAAAAAGCATCCTTGAGACAACCATGGCTTGGATTACTGAGAATCTCCATAGATAAATAAAGGAGGGTAGTTAATATGGGATGCATCACATAATATTTTGACATACAGGACTGATATCTAAAATCTCATAAGAGAAGCATCTTTACATGCTCAGATTATGAGTGTTAAAAAAGCAAAAGGAAGACTAAAAAAGAATACCCATGGAAATAGTGATACATTAATTTTATCTGAATAATTAGAGAAACTTTTACCAACACCAGTCTTATTCTTTGAACCTCCTATAAACCTTTGGGTGTGCCAATCAGATCAAATAAATACAAATAAAATTGTCCAGTTTCCATGTTCATAACTTGTATACGTAAAAAGTGGTATATATTTGTATATAAACGAAGAACCAACTTTAAATTGAAGCATATTCTCTTGTTAGTGATTTCAGTTATTATTATTTGACTGTCAGGAGGGTGATTGGAACTGCCTGGAACCAGGATTTGGGCATTGTGAACCTTGACTTACCTTGGGGCAATTAATCTTAGCTTCAATCAGCTTTGCTTTTAAACATAGCTTCTTTAAGTTCATATCTCAGTCTCATCTTACTTTTTTGGGGGGAAAGAACAGAGAAGGAAAGAAGGCTGGGAGGAGATTGGAGAAAATGATTTGAGCATCAGAGGAGAAGAATTGATAGAATTGTGCAGTGGTAACATTAAAAAATAATGAAAATATGGTTCATTTCATCTTTGAGACTTCGGATGTTGTACTTCCTTCCCTCAACTCAAAGCAGCTGTTTCCTTCTCTGGGATCTTGCTGTCACCCTCCATGATCTCATGAGATTCCAGGTAAAGACCTCCTTGATTGAAACAGTCCCAAAGCCAAAGCATTCCTATGTTATGATCTGTTCAAATCTTTAGCAGGTTGCAGATAGTAATCTACTTTTAAGTTTCCAAAGAGGAGTTATTTTTTATCACTTCTTCAGTTCTGAGAAAGCTTCTTGAATGAGAAGTGAAACGTTTTCAAACTAAACAAGAAAGTCCAGTTTCCTTTTGAAAGAAAGCACTTTCGGGGAAACCATGACCTGGATGACTGAGAATCTCCAGAGAGATTTATAAGGCATTCTTGAAAAAGGATGGTCATAGATCTCTTTATCTATAACGCTATATCAATGAAATAAGCCAGCCAATTCCAAATCGTAGAATCCTAAAATGATGGAATAGGTGGGATTTTCCTTCTCTTTCTCTCTCTCTATGTATCTCCATCTCTTGGACCATCATACTGACAACTGCTAGAATCAGGGCACTTATGAAACTCCTGTTCCTCCCTGGCTAGATCTTTGTAGAAAGATGTTCATGGTGGGATTTAGCAAAACAATTCAATGTCCCTTTTTTTTCTGACCTCTTTCAATGTTACACCTTAGATCCCAAGCAATTTCCATGTTGCATCCACTTCACCAGTCTTGAACCTGAGATTTTAAATTAGGTGCAGCCTTGCCAATTTTCATACATCAAAGTTTTACATATTTGAGTGATATGCTTAATCTCAGTAGGAAGAGGATCTGCAGTCATGATACAACAATATATTCAACAAGAAAACTGTAGAATCTCCTTTCTTACCCTTCTGGCCGTCATCAAACATGTTCTGAAGATAATTTTAACAGAAAGAGATTCTACATATAACTCTGTTCCATAAGAGAGGATAGTGAGAAAATTTTATTTCCTTAATAGGTCCTCAGGGATATTGTAACTGATGTAATAGTTTCCATTAGGCCAATTAGTTGCTTCTCTATGGGTGTCTTCAAAGAACAACTTTGAAATAATGGAAATGAGTCATCTGAACTAGTCAAGCTGAAAAAAAGGGATTGATTATTGGGAAGGCAGATTAATTAGAAGGACTTTCTTTTTGAAGATAACTCTGTCTAGCCCATCAAAAAATTAAAGTGGGACTTACTGAGATTTTCAAGAAGGCTCAGAAATATTCTTGTACATTGAAATGAAATGGGGGACTGTTTCATTGTCAAGTAGTCCTTGACTTACGGCCAAAGTTGAGCCCAAAATTTCCTGTTAGAATGTGCAGTCTTATTGCATGAGATAACACAGGAATAAACACAGTAAACAGTGGTCTATATTAAATGGTGGTTTATCTTACAATATCTACAATATCATACACCAGGAACAATATATATACATGTACTAATATAGCAGGATCCAGCAAACCACAGTTAAAGCAGGAAATGGAAAGAAGAGAACACATCGGTGGAATCTTCTCTTTATACAAAGGCTCTTAAAGAGACACAGACCCTGCTAAGTCATCCCCATCATTACATCTTAAATCGTACAGTACATAAGCTGGTTAGCTGTTAAATCAACACCATGATATTTCTACTACTAAGCAAGGCAGTTGAGCTTTGCCCCATTTTACAACATTTACAACAAGACAGTTGAGTTACAACCTTTCTTGCCACAGCTAAGTGAATCACTGCAATTGCTAAGTTAGTAACATGGTTATTAAGTGAATTTGGCTTCCCCGTTGACTTTCCTTGTCTGACGTTTGCAAAAGGTTATCACATGACCCTGGGACACAGCAACCGACATTAATACATGCCGGTTGCCAAGCATCTGAATTTTCATCACATACAGTAGCTATGGTGATGCTGCAAGGGTCATAAGTCATTTTTTTCAGTGCCATTGTAACTTCAGACAGTCATTGAACAACAACTACCTCTAATTCATTGCATCTTTTTTGCTTGTACATCAAATTAGATGGAAGGGGAATCTAGATGAGACCACTGATTTGGTCCATCCATAAAATCATATCATTGTAGTCAAGTGGAAAGAAATTGTGTTATTTAAGGCAAGTAAGTCCCTCCCCTCAAACACCTGAACTTTTAAGGAAAAGAAAAGCAAGAAATATCTTTAGAACATTGATTGATTGATTGATTTTTTATGCTATCCATCTCTCTGATACCAATAACAATAGCACTTAGATTTAGATACCGCTCTATAGTGCTTTACAGCATTCAGTAAGAGGTTTACAGAATCGCATATTATCCCCAACAATCTGGGTCCTCATTTTACCAACCTCGAAAGAATGGATGGTTGAGTCAACCTTGAGCCCATCAGGACTGAACTACTGGCATTGGGCAGAATTAGCCTGCAATATTGCATTCTAACCACTGGTCCACCTTGGCTCTTCATGTTGATATTGTGACTCTCGTTGGCTATACTTTGCAAGATAACCCATAAACTGCAACTTTTATTTCAAGAACACTGCTTTGGTCTCACTTAATGAACCATTGTATCAGAAGTACAACCTTCAGAAGACATTACCTTAATTTATGAAAACCACATAAGCTGCCACAGCAAACCAATACTTTTCAGTTGTATCTATTTGTATGTACAAAACAATGGCATTTTTACAATAGCTGCTCACAGTTTGTGTTTATCACTAAAATTAATATGATTTCAAACTTGATTAATATAATAAATATCAATATCTCTTTTGTAATGTACTGTTCTATATGTCATTCTGAACAATTTTGTCTTCATTTACAAAATTCAATAAATCTTTATTGGCTTGATGTAGAATATATTTCCTGGAAATTTCAGAGTGATCCAACTATTAATGTGTCATCCATTTCTTAAAAGAAAGATTCCATTATCAAAATCTCCTAAGATTAATTACAATAGGATAACTCACTTTGTTTAAGAGCTCTCAGAGTAATGGAAACTTTCCTTAATCATAATTTCTCTTGGGAATTTTCCCACTTAGAGATAACTGCCTCTGGTTATTATCAAGCAGTTGGAAGAAAAATGTGGATAGGAAAAGTTTGAAGGAGACAAATTTGGCTATAATTTCTCAGTGGAAATTATAGGAAGTGGCCAGAACTAATGGCCATAAGAAACCTATGGCCATTTCCATATTGTCTACCAAAAGCATATTTATTTTATCAAATACAGGTAGTTATCGACTGACAATGGTTCATTTAGTGACTGTTCAAAGTTATAATGGCACTGAAAAAAGTGACCTACAACCGTTCTTCACACTTATGACTGTTGCAGCATCCCCATGCTCATGTAAAAATGATAATGATGATGATGATGATAATAATAATAATAATTTGTAAGGGACATTAGAGGTCATCTAGTCCAACCCCTGCTCAGGCAGGAAACCCTATACCAGTGATGGCGAACCTTTACAAGATCGAGTGCCCAAACTGCAACCCAAAACCCACTTATGTATCATCGGGTGCCAGATGGGCATGGCTCATTGGGTGGGCATGGCTACGGTGTTAATGGAAGACTGGGTGGGACTAAAAAGTTCAATCAATCAATTCCAACTTTGGGAGATCTAGAAGCTGAAATTGATTGATTGAAGCTTTTTTTTTTTTAACACGGTGGCAGAGGCCTAAAGTGAAACGATTTTATAAAACCCAGATGAAGGCCTAGGACTGGGGTGACAGCGCGCGTGCCCACAGAGAGTGCTCTGCATGCCACCTGTGGCACACATGCCATAGGTTCACCACCACGGCCCTTTACCATGTGTGAAGAAAATCTTATACCATGTATCATGGTTCTGACAGACAGAAACAAATAAAGCAGAACTCCAAGGCTTGCAAGCTCCTCAAAGAACATATTTATTGATAATAAGTATCGGCACATCAAAAATGAAACCAGGTCTAAATGGACACATAACAATCCCCAATACAAAGTTAAGAAATCCCACCTCTAAAGCTATGCAAGCTACTACATTCCCCAATACATCTTCTTGGGCAGGCTTTTCACAAAACGCACAGCCTGCAGTCCCAGGAGCAGCCAATGACCTTGGTTCCCATGGGAGAAAATCTGTGTAGTCTAGAGAAGCACCTGGTAAACCCCCCTCCCTCCCTGCTATGGGTCAATTGAAAATGAGTAGGGAAAGTGGCTGCAGCCATGCTCATTTTCAAAGTTGACACCATGGGTGAGGAAAACCCTATACCATGTGTGATGAAAATTCACACTTGGCAACTGACTCATATTTATGTCAATTGCAGTGTCTCAGGGTCATGTGATCCCATTTTGCAGCCTTCTGACAAGCAAAGTCAATTGGGGAAGCCAGATTCACTTAATAACCATATGATTAACTTAACAACTGCAATGATTCACTTAGCAACTGTGACAAGAAAGGTTGTGAAAATGGGGCAAAATTCCCTTAACAAATGTTTCACTTAGCAACAGAAATTTTGTGCTCAATTGTGGCCGTAGGTCAAGGACTACCTGTATATATGGCCATCCATCTCAAAGAAAGTGACTCTGGATGGTGTAGAACTTTAGAGAGTTATAGTTAAACATTCCCTAGGGCCATCCTCACTTCAGGATCACAAGGGACAATATGCATGGGCTTATCCTTGCAAAGTGATGCCAAAAGGTAGCAATTAAAAAAATATATTAAAAACATCTGGTTTGGAGTTTGACGAAATGGGTGGAAGAAGCTGGAGCTCTGGCTTCTTAGCTCGATTTCATTCTGCCCGGTGACCCCAAGCGGTCGGACAGTTGCCCTGGAGGATAAGGGTATGGTTAGCTGATGAGAGCTAAAAAGCTTGAAATAGCTATTCTAGTCTCCCATTTAGTTCTTTAACTCTTTGTCAACAAAAAGAAATTTGAATTTGTTGTGTATCGCAGTAGCGACTTGAGCCTGCTTAACGCTTCTAGGCTGGGGCTGCAAGGCAAACGTGATCATAATAGTAAAACTGCGGTTTAGCAGTTACAAAAACCAAGATGCTTCAATCAGACTGGTTTGTCCAAAAAGAATTTTACACACACACACACACACACACACACACACACACACACACCTTAAAAATCACAAAGAGGGGACAAAATAAGACTCTAAAACTTTAACCACATCTGTTTTGAACTCTTTCCTAAAATGTGGTCAGCCTGAACATATTTATTCTACAACATAGATTCCACCAGAGAGAAAATGTTACGGATTGTTCATGTTATATATGCCATGATGGGACCTGAAAAGACCATTTGTATAGAAGATTTGAGAAAGTAGGGTGAATTATTCAGTATTGACTGATTGAATTATTCAATTCAATCAATCTGTTCAATTCAATCATTCAATATGAGCCGTGATGGCACAGCGGTTAGAATGCAGTATTCTTTCAAAAAAAGAAAAAAACTCCAGTTCATTGAGAAATTTGTGTACGCCCAAATATTGCAATGTTGTCATTCCATATTTGCAGGTATATCAGAAAAGCTCAGGTGGATCTTCAGCCAACATAACATACTGTATGTGCACACTTCAAACTAAGGAATACACTAAGGCAGAAGCTTGTCCACCCCAAGGATAAAACACCCAGACACAAACTGAGCAATGTGATATATGCAGTACAATGCAGAGAGCCCTATGCAGAACTGTACATTGGGGAAACAAAACAACCACTTCATAAACACACAGCACAATATAGGAGAACAAACCCATCAGGACAAGATTCAGTAGTCCATCTGCATTTGAAAGACAATGGCCACTATTTCGCAGAGAGCAAAGTCCACATTTTGAACAGAAAGGATCACTAGTTTGAAAGAAGGGTCAAAGAGGCCATCTAGGTCAAAACTGAACAGCCCTCTCTCAACAGAGGGGGAGGGATCCGACATCATCTATCTCCAGTCTATATCACAGTCCTTTCAGCAGTTCCAAGAAGGCTCCACAGCCATTTGCACTACTCAGATGACCCTGATGACACAGATAAACCTCCAGGTGGCCTCAATGACTCCATAAAAGAAGGCAAATGACCAGCTGTTTGCAAGGAGTATAAATGTATAAAGTATAAAAGCTGAAGAAGCTTCTTGGAGGAAAAGCAAAACGTCTTCAAAGAAAAACAAGAAAGTCCAGTTGCCTCATGAAAAAGCACCTTTGGGATATGGTGCTCCATAGTACTTTAGTCAGTCATGTCTCCATTTTAAAAAAAAAAACTTTATTTGTGGCTCTTCTTAAATACTTTATTCCAGCTTAATCCTCTTTTCAGAGAATCTTTAACTTCTTTATTCCTGAGAGTATAAATAAAAGGATTGAGCAATGGTGTAACCAAAGTATTGAGAAGGGAGACTACCTTGTTCATATTTAATGAAGCATGTCCAGTTGGTCTAACATATATAAAAATAATTGCCCCATACAACAGAATAACAACGATTAAGTGAGAGATACAAGTAGAAAAAGCCTTTTGTCTTCCAGAAATGGATGGGATCTTCATCACAGTGGAGATTATGAAGATGTATGAAACCACCGTCAAGAGGGAATTGCTGAACACCACGATGGTGGCAACCACAAAGACTATCCATTCAATAGGATGAGTGTCAGTGCAAGCCAGCTTTAGCAATGGTCCAACATCACAATAGAAGTGATTGATAGTATTGGGGCCACAGAATGGAAGCTGGAACACTAGGATGGTCTGTACCAAAACGGTCATCAGACCACCAAACCAGGATCCACAAGCCAGTTGAACACAAACTCTGCTACTCATGATTGCGTGATAATGAAGGGGGTGGCAGATGGCCATGTAACGGTCATACGCCATAGCAGTCAGAAGGAAGAATTCTGTGGCCCCAAGGAAAAAGTGGGAAAAAGCTTGAGCTTTGCAACCAGTCAGGCTGATAGATTTCTTGATGGTGAGTAAATTGACCAAAAATTTAGGGATTGTAGCTGTCACATACATAATTCCTAAGAATGAAAGGTTGCTGAGGAAGAAGTACATTGGCTTATGGAGATTAGGGTCATAAACCACAGTTGCAACAATGACAATATTCCCAGTGACAGTCAAGATATAGATCATCAAGACACCCACAATCACCAGAAATCTTACTTTTAGGATGCTGGGAAATCCCAGTAAAATGAATTCGTCCACAACTGTTTGGTTCTTCATCCCAAACCTATTCATCCAAGAACAGAATAATTGTTGAGCAGCATCAGAGGGATGATTCATCAAGATTATTATTCTACAGCTTGATGCTTTATCAGCCAACCCAAACCAACCCAAATCTTTGGCCTAGAAGCAAGTTCAATCAACATCATCACATTTTTCCCAAAGGTGCAGGGTCCACTTTTTGAGACCTAGAACCAAGTTCAGTAGGAATAAAAAAATGTGTTTACATTTTCCAGAGCTTTTAGTGAAATATGTATGGACCAGAAAGATAATATTTAAGAATAAAGATGATTTATTTTAAAAATTCTGCAACATAAAGTTTTGTTCTGTAGTTTCTATAACATGAATCTCTCTACCCATTTTTTCTTGGGTATTTGAAGAAAATGTTGATCAAACTATGTGCCTATTTTGTTTCTTCTACATTGATCTTTGTTAACTTGGTATCTACACACCTCTATGACATGGCAATTTTAAGGTCTTCTTAAGAGAAAGTGAAGGGGAGTTCTCTGCCCCACTGATTTCCTCTGTTAAATTGCTCTTACTTTTTGTGTGTTTTTCCTAGCAATCAGTTAAAATCTACCTTCCATGTTACCTGAATCCATTAGTCTATCTTGTGAGCTATGGGGTGATAGAGAAAGGAGACGACTTGACCTTCTTTTATGTGGTATCTTTCCAGAAATTGGAAGATGCCACATGGACTTTCATGTCCAACCTGTTCTTCAGTTCAAGAATCCAGATCAAAGCATTTCAGAAAGATGGACGTTCAGTTTTCTCTTGATTTCATCCAATGGAAAGGAGTCTGCCAGATTTAGTATTCTCTCTGGCAATCTATATTGGGAGAGAGAAAAACAGACAAGCATACATGTATGATGTATATAAGGGCAGCTAAAGCCCTTCCCTCCATCTTTGATTAAGTAGAGTCAGCTCCGTTAGATAGGCCAAACCAAGAAATCAACTTGCAGGACTACTAAAACTCTTTTTTATTCTATTTGGCTATAACAACAGAATCCTGCTAGTCTGACTGTGCTGGATCTCCCTCTCTTTATTATGAATTAGGGAATCAATTGTCTGATCTACTTTTAAATGTTATCTGTTCACTGTGGACTTAAAACATTTATTTAACCCCTCATTGTCTTAGAAATGGAACTTCCATAGTTCCATCAAGGTCAACTTAATTCTCTACAGATATAGAAGTGCAAAGCTTTTCAATAATTTAATAAAATAATTAATCAATAAGTTTAATGTGTTACTATTATCATTTAACTCGCATTCAATTGCTTACAGAGAAATTTATGAAAAATGGGGTTGAATATACATTTAACTCAGTTATTTAACTTTATTTATTATACACAATTATAATTTTAGTTAGATTACCTCTTTTCTGCAAGAATGTGGTCAACTAATCATTCACAAAAAATGATAAAAGAAGACAAAATACTCACCTGAGTAGATGCTCAGTTTAATTCATGAAGCAATAGATTGGATGTTATTTCTCTTTTTCATAAGCTAACTTAGGCAAATAATCTAGTCTTTGTAACCCAGTGATGAATAATACAATCGTGGTAAGCCAACAATCAAAGTCAGAGAATCAGAACTCCATAGCTCACCCCTGAGTTTCAGATAGTCTCTCCTCTATTGAAAACTTCTATTGGAAACTGAAGGAAACAAAACATATTTCTTATAGACTATCATTTGGTTCCTGATGTTAGGTTGATGCATGATTGAGTCCCAAATAGATGTTCTTATGCCTCATCCCTAATTTCTGTACTCAGTTTGTATTCAGTAATGAAAATACAGATTCTTCACCAAGGGAAAAAAATATTTCAATGTTTTCTAATTATTCCACCAAGGAGAACAAATCATTAGAGGGGGGGGACCAAGGAAACCCTTGGAGACTTTAGTTGCCCAAAACAAGACAAAGCGGAATTTAAATTATTTAAAATTGTGTTTCAAGATTTAATGCATCATTGTCATCATCATCACCACCACCACCACCACCACCACCACCACCACCACCACCACCACCATTTTTTAGAACGCAGGATGGGCTGTTTACTTCTAAATGAGAAAGAAAATGTGTTACATTTTTCTATGGGATGAAGTTGTAGGTTTTCCAATATTGGAGGTTTTTAACTTTTTAAGAAGAGATTGGACAAACATTTGTCTGAAATGGTATAGGGTTTCCTGCCTAAGCAGGGAGTTGGACTAGAAGACCTCCAAGGTCCCTTCTGACTTTGTTCTTATTCCCCCTCCTCCTCCTCCTCCTCCTCTTCCTCTTCCTCTTCATCCTCCTCCTTCTCCTCTTTCTTCTTCTCCTCTTTCTTCTTCTTCTTCTTCTTCTTCTTCTTCTTCTTCTTCTTCTTCTTCTTCTTCTTCTTCTTCTTCTTCTTCTTCTTCTTCTTCTTCTTCTTCTTCTTCTTCATCCAGAGTTGGAAGGGATATTGAAGGTATTTTAGTCCAACCACCTGCTCAAGCAGGAGGCCCTAAACCATTTCAGACAAATGGTTGTCTAGTCTTTCTTTTAAAGCCTCCAGTGATGTAGCTCCCACAACTTCTGAAGGAAAGCTGTTCCATGGGTTGATTGCTCTCACCATTAGAACATTTCTCCTTAGTTCTAGGTACTTCTCTCCTTGGTAGGTTACTAACCAAGGAGAGTTTTATTATATAGTTACTGTATAACATATTATATTAATAATTATATTAATATTATATTAATAGTTATATTATATTACTGACAGGAAATTTCTCTTTAGTTGTAGGTTGCTTCTCTCCTTGGTTAGTTTCCAATCAGTGCTTCTTGTCTTGCCTTCTGCTGCTTTGATCTCTTCTTTGTGGCAGCCACTCAGGTATTGGAACACTGCTATCATGTCACACCTAGTCCTTCTTTTCACTAGACTAGACATCTCAAATTCCTGCAATCATTCTTCATATGCTTTTCAGCCTCCCCCCCCAATCATCTTTGTTCCCCTTCTCTGCACTCTTTCCAGCATCTCAACATCTTTTATATATTGTGGTGACCAAAACTGGATGCAGTATTCCAAGTACTAAAGCAGTACTAACACTTCACATGATCTATGTCTCTGAATAGATTCAATAGATTGAAAAGCACAATTCAGTAGATTGTACAACTAGATCACTGTACAAAAAGTCCAACTCGACAGACTGAAAACTAGCATTACCATTTGGATATCACACCAAGCAGGCTGACCTCTCTAAATAAGAGATGAAATTTTCATAAGTGGAAAAGAATATAGTTTGACAATAGAGAGTTTGTCTATTGAACCACCTCATAGAATGATTTTTCCTCTAAGAAAAAAAATTCAGTTTGACCATGACAGGAGGATTGTAGCCAAAATGAAGCTACTGAAAATGCATCTAATGAATGTCAGCATCTTGGGGGGAAGAATAAATCTCCATTATCCCATCTGGGAATCAAATCAAAATAAACTTTAATTTTATAGTATATTTTATTACACTCAATGAAATATTTTATCTTTAGTACATATCATTTTCTTCAAAGCTTCTTTGACATCTTTGTTCCTCAGAGTGTAGATGAAAGGGTTGAGCAGAGGGGTTACAATGGTATTAAGTACAGAAACCACCTTGTTTATTTCCAAAGAAGAGTTGGCATTGGGCTTAACGTACATGAACATTACAGTTCCATACTGGATGGATACAACTGTAAGGTGGGCAACACAAGTAGAGAAAGCCTTCTGTCTCCCTGAAGACGAAGAGATGCGCATTATGGTGAAGATGATCAATCTATATGAGATCGCAGTGAATAGGAAGGTACTGAACAGAAGAAGGACTGATCCCAATAACACCATCTGTTCAAGCAGATATGTATTAGCACAAACTAAACTCACTAAGGGGGTCACATCACAGTAGAAGTGGTTGATCATATTGGGACCACAAAATGGGAGCAGACATAATAAAACCATCTGGACAATGACAGTGAATAACCCTCCCAACCATGATCCCAAGGCTAGTTGGAGACAAAGTCTGAAATTCATGATGCTGTTGTAATACAATGGTTTGCAGATGGCAATGTAGCGGTCAAAGGACATTGAAGCAAGAAGGCAAAATTCTGTGGCTCCGAGGAAGAAATGGAAAAAAGCTTGAGAGATGCAACAGTAGAAACAAATGGACTTTTTCTCTGCTAGAAAGTGAGCCAACATCTTGGGTGACAAGGTGGTGACATAGAAGATCTCCAAGGAAGAAAAATTCCCCAAGAAGAAGTACATGGGATTATGGAGATGAGGATCGTGGGCAACAATGACAATGATCAGGATGTTTCCAGTGATTGTGAGGAGGTAGATAAAAAGAATCGGGACGAAGAGATATTTCTGCAACTCAGCCGAG
This sequence comes from Crotalus tigris, assembly GCF_016545835.1. Classification (NCBI taxonomy): domain Eukaryota; kingdom Metazoa; phylum Chordata; class Lepidosauria; order Squamata; family Viperidae; genus Crotalus; species Crotalus tigris. Next base: position 198,256 of record NW_024100589.1, on the reverse strand, counting down.
CCTGGAAACCCTTGCAGGATAAACTCAGTGACCACAGTCTGATTTATCTGATACATTTGCAGGGATATCTTTTGCCTATAACTGTCAAGGACAAACGAGAGGATAAAAATTACATGCTGGTTATTTTATCATCCTATTTAAATTGGTCATCCCTCTTTTCAAATGAAGAAAATGTCCGATACTAGATTGGGCCCATATGTCAACAGTTATGCAGCTTATAACATAAAATATGGAATCACAGGTTAGACGATTGAATTAGAAAATTAAAATGATTTAGGGCATTCATTTGTGTGAGGTACATCAGGGGCCTTTATACAATATTCATTTCTGTCACTTTCAATAGCCAACTCACAAAACCTTGGGTGGCTTACAATCTTTCAATCAAGAAATTCTTAAATATTTGTCTATTGAACCAGACCACCGAATGAATTTCTCTCTAATAGAAATCTCAGTTTCTAATAGAGCCATGGTTAGAATGTTGTATTGTAGGCTGACTTTGACCACAGCCAGGAGTTTGATCGAAATTTTTTTTATATTAATGAAATTAATTAATGAAATTAATGAATTAATGAAAATGAGGAGTTAGAACTAAGCTAACAGGAATAAGAAAAAGGGAAAATACACAGTCTTCTGCTCCAGAAGCGAAGAAAAAATGCGTCTTAGAGCAAAGAGACTAAGTCTAAAACTGGGGTGAAGTTGGCACAGAGGGGGCGGTACTAAATTTCAGACTTAGTCTAATTGGAGCAGATAGATTAAGACAACCCATCCATAGGTTCTCCATCCAATCATGCTGGAGAATGTTGTATTGCAGGCTGACTTTGACCACAGCCAGGAGTTTGATCCTGGCCAGCTCAAGGTTGACTCAGCCTTCCATCCTTTTGAGGTTGGTAAAATGAGGACCCAGAGTGTTGGGGGCAATAGGATGACTCTGTAAATCTGCTTAGAGTGGACTGTAAAGCACTATTAAGCTGAATATAAGTCTAAATGCTACGCTATTGCTATTATAGAATATGAATAGTAATCTAACAATATAGATGTGCTGAAAAACAATAAAGAAAAATAGGAGCCCAGGGATCACACAAAGTAGAAAAAAATATTTAGGGAAAAAACAAAATAAGAAAGCCAAAACGAATGACATCATATAACCTCATGTGAATTCATAACGATTTCAGAAGCTACAAGAAAATATGTAGAAATAAACCAGTAAGAGAAAGGCCAAATGGGGAATTTTAGATGTAGCAGGCTGACCGAAATGCTTTGCGGGAGCCTGGCCAACGAGAGGGGAGTGGAAAGCTCAGACAGCTGCTGCTAGTTTCGGTGTGTGGGTGTAGACTGGGGGAAGGGAAGAAAAGGAGAAGGAAAAAGGGGACGGGGTGTTGTTGCTGTTGGGGAGAGACCAGGTAAAGCCAAAGAGAATTGGAGTTTTAGGTGATTCCTCTCCTTTGGAGTAGTGGGGAGGAGAGGAAGAGAGAGAGGGGGGGTTATTGCTTTCTTTTACAAGGGGATATCCCAAGCAAGGGGAAGAGAGAAAGTGACAGTGAGGGAGTTTCCTGGGGTGCTGAACCAGGTTTTAACTAGATTTGGCATAGAGAGAGACCTGGGACAACGGGCCCCGACAGAAGAGGAGGCGAGCCGCTACTGCTTCGGAAACCAGCGGCCATCCAAACGTTGATCACTATCAGCTGTTCATGCTATAAACATTGTGGGGAGTTGCCCTAGCAGAGTGAGCTGTGACTGCGAGGTGTTGATTATCTCTGCTCATGGTTTCTGCTGCTGATTGAAGCCAGGGAGTTCTTTCCACACACCCCTTTTGTTTCTCAAATGACTGCTGGGGACTATTGACTATTATTGCTATGACTGTCTGAGGCTGTTAAATACTGTTATGCACTGACCACCATGCTTAGGGGTCAGTCACCTTTGTTCCTGAAAACTCCCCCTCTGACGACGAGAACTTGCCATCTCTTCATTCCATACGAGCTCCACTAAAACTGGACATTCTGTCAATGCCTTGAGAGCACAGCTGTTGAGTGGGAATAAAGGGGGAGGATTAAGAGGGTCTGTGCTTTGGCGGCCTCTGAGGGATAACACTACACAGAAAAGATTATGATTAAAATATTGAGGATGATCGCCAAATATTTAAATCTTTTGACCATCTCACACAAGTTCTTTTAAGATACGATGTGTCTGTATATAATTTAAATACATATAGGAGCCATATAGAGCAGGACACCACATCTGTTTTCAGTAAGTTTAGATGCTTTAGCTACTTGCTTTGTTTGTATTTATCACCTTGTGTTTTACTCTTCTTTAAACTCCCGAGAGTCAGTTTAGATTATAACAGGATAAAAATTTGATAAACTGATAAATAAAGGACCAAAATCAACATGCATTCCACAAATAAAATAATGTGCAAAAATTTAAAGTATCTGTAAGAAGAGAATGTCCACCCATCCTATGAATGACATACAAGTTATAATTATGGGAAAAACTTTCCTTCTGGGAGAGCCAGTATTATAATCTCTTGCATTTTGCTTCCATATTTCTCATGTTATCTTGATGGATATGGAAACATGTTTTGACAGAGGCAAAGAAGATGGCATTAAAAAGTGTTAGGTTTTTGTTTTGTTATTTGCTGCCTTCATTGTACTACTAAGATCAGTTTTTAAATTAAAAACTCTTTGAGGGGGTCAGAGTCTGGAAGAGATCTCCTTAGGAAAAGAAGGGCATTAATATTACAAAGATTTCCAGATCTTGATCAAACCTTCATAGGTTGGTAAGTGACTGTGTTAAAGACGTAAACTAAGTCAGGTTAGGAAAAGAAAACACATAAAACTTCGATGTGCTTTAACATCAGGAAGGATTTTTTTTTTTTAGGGTGGTATGTTAAGATGTTGTGTGAACTTAGTCTATTTGTTTGTTTAATTTTGGTTCTCCCCATCCTTCACAGTTGTGAGACTTGTGGCAGCTTAGAATGACTAAAATAAAATATCTGCAGTAGAAAATCAATTGCGATGCTTAAATATTGCACACTTCGTCCCCAAGCCCTAATACAATTAATCAAAATTAATCAAAATATATACAGAGTTGATAAAATTAATAAATAAATGATTTTCCTGAATTGTTCTGCGTTTGTGATTTCCTGTATCTTAACAAGATAGACATGATCAGAAATCAAGAACTAGAAAAGTGTATCTAGTCTAACCCCCTGCCCACCCAAGCAGGGGACCTGCAAATGTAATAGTCAAGTCAAATAAGCAATAGAAATCTGGCTTTCAAAGAAATACTGTTCAGGTGCTGAAGATGAAGTGTACTCACAGAATAAAAGGCAATTTTTCCAAGCTCTATCATACAGAATTCCACCTTTCCATCAACAATAAGCTTTTCTGAGATTTAAAGAAAATAAAACACACACATATAAGAAAGGAGTTCAAAACTCAAGGCACTCTGCAAGATGGAAGAAAATAGAGGGCTACAGCCAACTGTGCCCCATAACCTGCAAAAAAGGAGAAAATATATAGATTTTACTTAAATGTTATGGTTCCATCCATGATGCTGCATAACAGTGGGTTCTTTACAGCTCTGGTATATTTTTAGTCATACTTCCCTAAGCCACAAATGAGTTTTGAAGCAAATCTTAATAGCCCAGAGAGACCTAATTAGAATTGTGTGAATATGCATGTCTTTCTTTCTTTCTTTCTTTCTTTCTTTCTTTCTTTCTTTCTTTCTTTCTTTCTTTCTTTCTTTCTTTCTTTCTTTCTCTCTCTCTCTCTCTCTCTCTTTTCTTTCTTTCTTCCTTCCTTCCTTCCCTCCCTCCTGACTCCCTTTCCCTCCCTCCCTTCCTTCCTTCTGTAAAATTATGCTGCATAGGCATATAATACAAGCTAAAGTGGAATGTTTTTTGCTCGATGGACACATTTTTTAAAGGTTTACTCCCTAATGCTTTGCCACACCATGTTTGTTTATGGAGTAGTGGGCAAACACAATGACTAAAAGAACTTTATCCAGTTGCAGTTTGGGAAGCACAGATTAGTTTGAGATGGTTGAAATCTTGTGGGAGTATCTATTCCAGGTATGCCAAACTACCGGCCCACGGGCCAGCTGTGTCACACCAAAACCGCGTCCACCCCATTGCTGGCAATGGGGAAAAAGTCCTGATATGTCGCGCAAGTCACATGACGTCGCAAGTTTCACATGCCTGATCTATGCTTTGCAGGGGAGAAGAGGTTGGCACACTATCTTAATGTCATACTTCTGGGATAAATGTGTTGCCACTTGGGTCAGGGTGGATGAGTTCTGTTTTAGTTGGTGAGTGGGACAAAAAATTTTCCTTGGGTGTCAAGAGATGTTGGTGGAGTTGCTTGTTTTAGTCTTGAAAGCTACCCAGAGACACTTGTGTGAGATATGGGTGCACACAGAGACACACACAGAGAGAGACACACAGACACAGACATAGACACAGACATAATATATATAAATATATTCAGGTGGTCTGTGACTTACAACCACTTGTTTCATGATTTTTCGAAGTTAGAACATCACTAAAAAAAGTTACTTATGACCAGTTTTCACATTTAAAACTATTGCAGTAATCTGACAGTTATGTGATCGAAAATTTGGCAACTGGCATATGCAATATTTATCACCATTTCACTGTCCCAGGGACATATGATCACTATCCGTAATCTTTCTAGCCAGCTTTGATAAGCAAAGTCATTCGGGGACGTCTATGAATATAGACAGGCATAGATATAGATGATACAGATAGGTACAGACATATAGACATATATATGTAGACATAGAGGTAGATATAGACAGAGAGATAGGTAGCTATAGATGCAGCTGTTGCTATAGTTATAGATATATAGAGATTTCTTCCTCTAAAGTACTAATCAGGCATTCCTTGTTAATCTTGTTGATGCCTTCAAAGCTATGTTGGGATTATAGTGTCTATTCTGATTCAAAACATCAACTAAAATTCACAAAAGTTGAAGTGCAACTCTTTACTTAATAATAGAATAACAGAGTTGAAAGGGACCTTATAGGTCATCTAATCTAACCCTCTACTTAAACAGGAGACCCTATACCATTTCTGACAGATGGCTGTCCAAAACCTTCAATGATGAAGCACTCACAACAAACTGCTTCATTGGTTGAATGATCTCATTGTCAGAAGATTTCTCCTTATTTCTAGTTTAAAATAAACCCAATGAGAAAAAAATGCATATGTCAAGCTATTTTCCAAAGCACTTGAAGACAGGACTAGACGCAATGGATGGAAACTAATCAAGGAGAGAAACAACCTATAACTAAGGGGAAACTTCCTGACAGTGAGAACAATTAACCAGTGGAACAACCTGCCTCCAGAAGCGGTGAATGCTCCAACACTGGAAGTTTTTAAGAAGAGACTGGACAGCCATTTGTCCGAAATGGAATAGTGTTTCCTGCCTGAGCAGGGCGTTGGACTAGATGACTTCCAAGGTCCCTTCCAACTTTTATTATTATTATTATTATTATTATTATTATTATTATTATTATTATTATTATTATTATTATTATTATTATTATCATCATTATTATTATCATTATTATTATTCCAGGCATGGAAATAATGCTCGATAATCACTGCATAAGATTAATTTCATGTAAAACAATGCATTCATTTAGAAAACACCAATAATCTCTGTCTTAATCTCTCTCTCTCTCTTTCTCTCTCCTTCCCTCCCTCCCTCTTTAACATTTGCAAAAAGACCTCTTTTTCAGAAAAAAATGATAATCAAACTCCTGTGGGAATGGGGTAAGCAGAATTTGAGATTAAAAAGATGATTAAATTTGAAATAAATCAGCATTGACTTATTTGCCACTCTGCACATTTAAGCAGTGACTATTCTTTAATGCTCAGTGGAATTTGAGGTTTCAACAGCTGAACATGAGTCAGGTAAACTGTGCCCTATTATAGGCCACCCTATGCAAATCCTTCTTCCTTTCATCAATCTTATATGAGACTTGTGTATCTTTTCTTGAGCACATTTTGGAATGTTCTCTGTTCCAAGAACATTGTTAATTTTTGGGGGGGGCCTCATAGATACAATATCATGAACATTTTAGTAACAGTTTTTATACTGGTGAACAGCTTCCTTGGTAAGTGAAATATATTTTCCAGAAAAGGAGGAAATATATTTTTCCATATATCCCCACTGGACTAAGGAAAATCTTATATTTCTTCAATTAACTAACAATGCCTACCTACATCACCTGTAATGATGGGGATATGATTGACTATTTTACTAGAATAACAGAGTTGGGAGGGACCTGGGAGGTCTTCTAGTCCAACCCCTGCTCAAGTAGGAGGCCCTATACCATTCCAGACAAGTGGCTGTCCAGTCTCTTCTTAAAAGCCTCCAGTGATGGGGCACCCCCAGCTTCTGAAGGCAAGCCAGTCCATTGGTTGATTGTTCTCACTGTTAGGAAATTTTTCCTTAGTTCTAGGTTGCTTCTCTCCTTGATTAGTTTCCATCCATTGTTTCTTTTCTTTTCTGGTCCTTTGGAAGATAGGTTGACCTCCTCTTCTTTGCAGCAACTTCTCAAATATTGGAAGACTGCTATCAGTCTACCTCTAGTCCTTCTTTTCTCTAGACTAGACATACCCTATTCCTGCAAACGTTCTTCATATATTTTAGCCTCCAACCTCCTAATCATTTTTTTGTTGCTTTGTTCTGCATCATTTCCAGAGGCTTTTGAATGAGTCTACCATAGTTAATAATTTATTAATTGTTGTTGTTGTTGTTAAATGCGAAGTCGTGTCCGACCCATTGCGACCCCATGGACAACGTTCCTCCAGGTCTTCCTGTTTTTTATTTATTTTATTTATTTATTAATAGGTTTAATGTATTGTTGACATTTTGAATGATGTTGGCATGTCAAAAATTATTTTCTTTCCTCACTCTTTCCATTTCATAGTTTGGATCCAACAGCTAGTAGTTTCTCTTCTTTCGTCTCTCATATCAACAATCCTATGAATATATTACTTTGCCAATGTATCATCCTATTATATGGTGGTTCCAAAGTTATGAATTGTTAATAAACTAGGATGCTGGACATCACTTTTGAAGCTTTAATGTCTTATGGGCAAGCAGTAATTTCTGAAATTTGGAACATCTGGATTCAGATCATTTTGCAGTCATTCTGCTCCACTTGGCATGAGAGCAGCTACATACAATTGAATAAAATGGCTGTAAAATGGAATTTACTAAAGGAATTGGGGCGATGCTAATCTGATTTTGTAATCTTGTCCCCACTTTCTGATTTGCAGCTGTGGAGCTCCAGAAAATTCTGACCCAGCCCACCTCAGAAATTAAACTTCCTGGAGAAACTTTAACTTTAACCTGTAAAGGTATCTCCTCTTTTCTTCAATACTGGATACAGTGGACATACAAGATCGGCGACGAAGGAATTAAATGGATAGGAGAAAGCAACCTGGATGGCAGTAGATCAAGCGTACGTCAGTCTTTGAGAGATCGATTTGCCATCTCTAGGGATAATTCCCGGGATATTGGTTCTTTAGAGATAAGGCAGCTGACAGTTGGAGACAGCGGTCTCTATTACTGTAGTGCCCACAGTGAAATTGAACAGCACACAAACTGTTGTGTTTCCAAATGTCACTCTGATCTATTTTGCCTAGCCTAGATTGTTCTAAACAGCAATGGGCGTAAACACCCTTCATGGCCAACTGAAATACTCAATATTGCTGGATGTTAGCTAGATGCCACCAGATCCAAAGAGTTCTCAGAGTGCTCACTTATTAGACCAGCTAGGATCTGCTGTTGTCACAATATATAATCACTGGGATAAATTGTTTTCTTCACCAGTTGAGCTATAAAGTGATTTAAACATTAATATTATATGTATATAATATTAATGTTTTAATTTTGAGAGAGGAACTGCTCGGGCATTTCCCCTGGACCGCATCAAGAGGGAGAAGAGGAAGGTGAGAAGTAAGTAGGAAGGTGGAGGTGAAGGAGGAGAGGGGGTGAGTGAAGAAAAAGAGGGAAAGAAGTAAGTTGGTTTGAGGTGGGATGCGGTTTGGGGGGAAATGGGTGGGCAAGACCGAATGTGGTGTGTATCAATTTGTTTTGTTTTTTATCTGAAGTATTTGTAAGATCGTTATGTATTGTAAAATTGAAAATAAAAATTTTTACAAGAAAAAAAATGGAATTATATGCCATCCCCCCCAAAAAGTGATTTAAACTTGTCATTTAAATTTAATGGGACTTTTTAATATATATTTCATGCAATATACCATTCCTTGTATTCAGAATGTTCAAGATGGTGTTAGAAATGGACAAAATACTCTTTCCAATTCCTACACTATTTTATAAATCCATTGATCCAAAACCGAAATAAGAAAGAACAGCTGTTCAACTCTAAACACCAAGAGTGACTGAGAAGTGAAAGCTAAATTTGATAAAATGCTTGTTTGTGTTGCCATTGGTGGCTATTAAAGTAAGGATGGAAACAATCTCTTCTTCCTTCTTCTTCTTTAAGATACAAGTCCATCCACTTTTTAGTAAACAATATCTCTCAACCTAATCTACCATACAGAAATGCCATTATGTCGAATTAAAACTGGATGAAGAACTATGTTCATGCCATCATAAGCTCCTAGAAGAAAGTAGATAAATCTAACTAGGAATGAACACTTAAATTATGTTTCAGTAAAGTTGCTAAACATAAATATATGCTTACTTTTGAATTTAGAAATGTGGTAAGATTCATATAGCATTGATACTGATGGTCTACTCAATTTGATTTTCGGTTTTCAATGCTATTATACCATCCATATGCAAATTGAAAATCTAGATTTCCTTTACAGAAGTCATTAAATAAAAAGTTGAGTTGGTAGATGGACAACATCTGGTTATTTTCTTTTAGCTGATCAGAATCATGGTTTCCTGGCTGTATTTTCTCCTACTGGCAGATTCATTGGGAGGTAAGGCAACATAGAAAGAAATATATCTTTTGCAGAACTATAATCACCCAAAAGAACTGAAAACTGAAAGGCACCCCAACAAATCACCCTATATTTTTTAATCTTCAAAAGTTTCATTAAAATGATTATTTGCATGCATGTCATCTTTATTGTCTCAATTTTAAAGGAACTCTTCTTTTGGTTCCGAAATATTGTGAGTTGAATTTCTCAACAAATCCATCAAAAATCTCTGTGTGTCTTCCTTCTCAGATGTTCTGGCAGATGCTTCAGTAACTGAATCAGGTGGAGGAGTTAAAAGACCTGGAGACACTCTTCGACTCACTTGCACATGCTCTGGATTCAGTATTGATAGTTACTGGATGGAATGGGTCCGCCAGGAAGATGGAAAAGGGCTGGAGTGGATCTCACGGATAAAGACAGGCAACACATATTATGCCAATTCTTTTAAAGGTCGATTCACAATCTCCAAAGATAGTTCCAGGAACCTGGTTTATCTAGACATGAACAGACTGAAAGCTGAAGACACAGCCAAGTATTACTGTACAAGGAATCACAGTGGAGAAAATGAATCTGAGCTTGTTCTGAAACTTACAGTTTATGTGGCAAAGGGAACGTTTCATTTGGATTCACTTCAATGAAAATAGAATCACAACAGCACAGCTTTAAATATATCATTTGGATCTCTAACAGATAATTATGTTCTATTGTTTTAGCAAGGACATGATTATAGTGAGAAGGCACTGGGTTTGTATATGAAAAGTGGCTGAAAGAGTAATTTTGTCTCTTAGCCCAACTCACCTAACAAGTTTTTTTTGGAAAAGGGAGCCTTATGTACATTCTCCATCTTGAGCTTTGATCTTTTGCTTTTCTGCTGTTAGAGTTTTCCTTCCTGCTAAGGTGGAAAGAGCTTCTTTTCAACCAGGTACTGTTTCTGGATCTTTCATTATCAGGTTGGCATTGCCATAGAATAGAATAGAATAGAATAGAATAGAATAGAATAGAATAGAATAGAATAGAATAGAATAGAATTATAATAGAATAGAAATAGAATAGAATTAGAATAAAATAGTTAGAATAGAATAAGAATAGAATAGAATTAGAATAGAATAGAATAGAATAGAATAGAATAGAATAGAATAGAAATTAGAATAGAATAGAATAATAGAATAGAATAGAACAGAATAGAACAGAACAGAACAGAACAGAACAGAACAGAACAGAATAGAATAGAATAGAAATAAGAATGGAATGGAAATAAGGAATAGAATAGAATAGAATAGAATAGAATAGAATAGAATAGAATAGAATAGAATAGAATAGAATAGAATAGATAGTTGGAAGAGACCCTGGAGATGTTCTAGTCCAGGGGTCTGCAACCCCCAGTCTGTGGACCAGTACCGGGCCGCAGCATGTCAGCAACCAGTCTGCACAAACAAGCAAAGCCCCACCCATGGGATGCTGGCAGCACACAAAACCATGCATCCTCTGGTCAGTGGAAAAACCTGTCTCCATGGAACTGGTCCCTGGTGCCACAAAAGGTTGGGGTCCTCTGTTCTAGTCCAATACCCTGCTCAGGCAGGAATACCATCTTAGACATGTGGTTGTCTAGTCTCTTCTTAAAAATCTCCAGTGATGGAGCGTCCACAATTACTGAAGGCAAGCTGTTCCACTATTGATTGTACTCACTGTCAAGAAGTTTCTCCTTAATTCCAGGTTGCTTCTCTCTTTGATCTGTTTCCAACCATTGTTTCATGTCCTTCCCTCTGGTACTTCAGAGAATAATTTAACCCCCTCTTCTTTGTGGCAGCCCCTCAAATACTGGAATACTGCCATCATGTAATAGTAATAGTAGTAAAGTTGGAAGGGACCTTGGAGGTCATCTAGTCCAACCCCCTGCTCAGGCAGGAAACCCTACACCATTTCGGACAAATGGCTGTCCAATCTCTTCTTAAAAACTTCCAGTGTTGGCGCATTTACTGCTTCTGGAGGCAGGTTGTTCCACAGATTAATTGTTCTCACTGTCAGGAAGTTTCTCCTTAGTTCTAGGAGAACTAGTTTTCCCATATTTCTTCTTTTCTTTAGACTAGCCAAGTCCAAGTCCCACAGCTGTTCTTTGTATATTTTAGTCTCCAGGCCTTTGATCATCTTAGTTGCTCTTCTCTGAATTTTTTCCAAATTCTCAACATCTAGTCATAATAATATTCTGTCCCATGGGAATCAAGGTCCTTGGCTACTCCCAAGAGTAGAGGCTAGGCGTTGCATAAAAAGCCCGCCAAATAATCATATTGGGGAATGTAGTTGCTTGCATAGTTTTATGGGTGTGATTTTTAACTTTGTATTGGGAAATTGTTACTTGTATCACCAGACTTAGTTTCACTCTTGACTGTGCCAATACTTTGTCACTAATAAACATGTTCTTTGAGGAATTTGTAAGCCTCAGAGTTCTGCATTATTCATCCCTATCTGTTGGAAACATGACAACAGCTTTACTTGGAATAGCTTACATCTGGCAACAATATGTTTAACACAATGAAACAACATTTGCTTATTCCCAGGTCTTTGGGAAGGACTTGACAGCTGGACAAACATGCCGAGTTAAGTCTAAACATCTGGGTGTCTATGCAATGAACTGCAATAATAAAACTGGTAGAGCTGAAGGCAATATCCAGATGTTTGGTGTGTTGTTTACTGGCTTTCACTGAATAGTCATACACTATTGCAATTGTATTAGGAGGAAAACAATATTTCTTAAGTACTATCTTATACCACCATATGCAAATGAAAAGACTAGATTTCCTCCCCCAGATATCTATAAATAAAAAATTGACTTGGCAGAGTCACAACATCCTATTATTTTCTTTCTTAGCGCACTACAATCATGTCTTCCTGGCTGTATCTCCTCCTGCTGGCGGCTTTGCTGGGAGGTAAGGCAACATAGAAAGAAGGATTTCCTCTGTACAACTATAATGATCCAGGCAGTCAACTCTTTAAAGAAACTAAAAACAAAGAGGAAAAAAAAACAAGAATCTAGATATCAAATAAAACAGAGAACATCCAGTTAGGTATATTTCTGAATCACAAACTCAGCTTTTTTCCATTCTGATGCCATGTTGTGCTGAAGGGAATCATAGTTTTCTTTGCTGGGGAGGATGACTGCTAAATAGAGAACTGGAGAACTAGCTAAATTATTAGACTGTATTAAATCTAGATGACAAAAAGAGAGAAAAAAACATTAGAAAATAAAGAATATCAGAATCTGAAAATTTAAACAACTTCTTCTTCTTCTTCTTTTTCTTTCTTTCTTTCTTTCTTTCTTTCTTTCTTTCTTTCTTTCTTTCTTTCTTTCTTTCTTTCTTTCTTTCTTTCTTTTCTTTTTCTCCTTCTCCTTTTCTTCTGCACAGGGATCCAATCTGAAATACAGTTTCTTCAGTCTGGTCCACAAATAAAAAGGCCTGGAGAATCAATACGATTGACCTGTAAGGCATCTGGATATAACTTCACTAACTATAGGATGAACTGGATCAAACAGGCACCAGGAAAAGGACTGAACTGGGTGGGTACTATTAGGACAGACAACTTTAATACATTCTATGCTGAAGCTTTGAAAGCTCGAGTCACCATCACCGTGGACACTTCCATCAGCACCACATTTCTGCAATTGACAAACCTGAACACTGATGATACAGCTGTGTATTATTGTGGAAGGCACACAGTGGAGAAAACCACATTCATAGCCATTCATAAATCCTCAGGAGGAAACTGGCTGCTTTGCTGTAATAATATAGCAAGGGACGTGAAAGGCAAGATAAAAATATCTAAATCCTTGGTGTTTGTAGGAATCAGTCATTGCAGGATACAAATATGGCTGACTGCTTTCGCAGTGTTTATTGCAGTGGTTCTCAACCTGTGGGTCAGGTCCACATTTGGGGTCGAATGACCATTTCACGGGGGTCGCCAAACAACGCAGTCCGCCATTTTTTCCCCTTTTCCTTAGCTGTGCTACTCCCTTTTATTCTATTGGCTTTTGAAAGCCAATATAATAGACTCTCTTGAATAGAGTCTAATTCTATTGGCTTTCAAAAGCCAATAGGAATTGTCCAGGCTGTCTCTGCCCTGCTGAGCCCGCCAAAAGTCCCATTCTGCAAACGGTGCTGCAAGTTGTCTGCAGCGAAGGCGAGCTGTCTGGAAGCTTCCACCCCTCCCTGCTGAGCAACTACTAAAAATGTAAGTAAAAGAGGGCTGGGGTGGGAGGTGGGAGGCCGGCGGGCATAGGGAGGGTTGCTGGCACGCGTGGGGCCTGGCGGGTGCCTTACCCCCCTTGGGCTGGGCCAGCTGGTGGCCCAGCTGGTGGTCAGCCTGCGCTGTCTCTGTCGCTTGCCAGCTACGCCTCATATGGCACAGGGGGCGGCACCATGCATGTGCAGCGCTCCTGGGCAGGGAAAGTCCTTGACCTACGACTGGTTGGATAGTCCTCAACTTACGACTGGTTGGGTAGTCCTCGACTTACGACCGGTTGGGGGTTGCAGCATTAAAAAGGTTGAGAACCACTGGTTTATTGCCTTATATACAGGTATTCAAATAGCATAAAGTAAGATGGCATCAGCATAGCAACAGCAGTTCTATTGGTGAAACCCCTTACCAATCCTTAAGAATGTACTAGCCAGGAGGCCCCAGTCAGGGAGCAGTTTCTACCACATCCTGTTGATGTAACCAGGCTGATATCATGTGAACCAGGTGATATTTTGTACCAGCCTGGTACATTGTCATGGTGATGTGAATGGATGAGATCATGTAGCGAGAAGAGTTACGCAGGCATTGGAAGGGCAGTTTGCTGCTCACAACCTCTACCTGGCCCCCATCTCTACAGGTGTGCCATTTATTCACTGTGACTGGGAGCTCGTACATCTTGCAAATGCAGTAAGGGGCAAGCATAGGGTTTTAGTTTCTTATGTACTATCCTAAATCATCTATATGCAAATAAAAAGACTAGTTTTCCTCCCCCAGATATTTATAAATAATAAAAAAAATGGCTGGGCAGTCTGACAACATCCTGTTTTTTTTTTTCCTTAGTTCATTACAATCATGTCTTCCTGGTTGTATCCTCTCCTACTGGTAGCTTGATTGGGAGGTAAGGCAACATAGACAGAAGGATTTATTCTGTACAAGTATAATGATCCAGGCAGTCAAACCTTCAAAGGAACTAAAAACAAAGGAAAAAACAAGAATACATATATCAAATAAAACAAAATATTCAATTAGGTATATTCCTAAACCACAAACTCAGCTTTTGTTCATTCTGATGCCATGTTGTGCTGAAGGACATCATATTTTCCTTTGCTGACTATGAGGACTGCTCAATACAGAACTAGTGAAATAACTAAATTATTAGATCATATTAATTCTAGGTGACAAAAAAGAGAGAAAAACATATTAGAATGTTTAAACAACTCCTCCTCATCCTCATCCTTCTCAACAGGGATCCAATCTGAAATACAATTTATCCAGTCTGGTCCAGAAATAAAAACACCTGGGGAATCAATATGATTGACCTGTAAGGCATCTGAATATACTTTCACTGACTACTCAGCATGTGGTCCTCAATGGAACCGCATCTACATGGAGGGAAGTGTGTAGTGGGTTGCCTCAGGGCTCTGTTCTGGGCCCAGTGCTCTTCAACATCTTCATCAACAATTTGGACGAGGGGATAGATGGGAACTCATCAAATTTGCAGATGACACCAAGCTGGCAGGAATAGCCAACACTCCAGGAGACAGGCTTAAGATACAGGAGGATCTGGACAGACTTGAACACTGGGTGCTATCTAAAAAAATGAAATTCAATGGTGAAAAAAGTAAGGTTTACATTTAGGCAAGAAAAACCAAATGTACAGGTATAGTATAGGGGGTACCTTGCTCAATAGTAATAACTGTGAGAGGGATCTTGGAGTTCTAGTGGACAATCACCTAAATATGAGCCAGCAGTGTGCTGCAGCTGCCAAAAAAGCCAACACAGTGCTGGGCTACATTAACAGAGGGATAGAATCAAGATCACATGAAGTATTAATACCACTTGGCAAGGCCACACTTGGAATACTACATCCAGTTTTGGTCACCTCGATGTAAAAAAGATGTTGAGACTCTAGAAAGAGCAGAGAGAAGAGCAACAAAGATGATCAGGGGACTGGAAGCTAAAACGTATAAGGAACGGTTGCTGGAATTGGGTATGTCTAGTTTAACGAACAGAAGGACAAGGGGGGACATGATAGCAGTGTTCCTCAGGGGCTGCCACAAAGAGGGAGCCCAGCTATTCTCTAAAGCACCTGAAGGCAGGGCAAGATGCAATGGATGGAAACTAATCAAGGAGAGAAGCAACCTAGAACTAAGGAGAAACTTCCTGACAGTTAGAATTAACTAGTGGAACAACCTGCCTCCAAAAGTGGTGAATGCTCCAACACTGGAAGTTTTTAAGAAGAGACTGGGCAGCTATTTGCCCAAAATGGTATAGGGTTTCCTGCCTGAGCAGGGGGTCAGACTGGATGACCTCCAAGGTCCCTTCCAACTTTATTATCATTATTACTATAGTTTGAGCTGGATCAAACAGGCAGGAAAAGGACTGAACTGGGTGGGTACTATTAGGGCAGACAACTTTAAGACATTCTATGATGAAGCTTTGAAAGCTCAAGTCACCATCACTGTCGACACTTCCGTCAGCACCACATTTCTGCAACTGACAAACCTGAATACTGAGGACACAAATGTGTATTACTGTGCAAGAGAAAATCACATCCATAACCACTCATAAATCCTCCAGAGAAGACCAGCTGCTTGGTTAACATGAAAAGCGGAACAGTACTGCTGATGTGTAGTTCCATAAAATAATAGAAAAACAGAACCTGAAACGGAATCAAATAATCTAGTTCCATTCCATTCATCTCCTTGCTCAGAGAAAGAACTATTGACTTATCAGTCTTTGGATATTTCAGTTCGGAGAATTCTGATAAAACAGGAAATCATATTTATTAATTTAGCATATAAAGAGAACATGACAAAAGAGAAATAAACATATACATACAATCCACGTAATTATATACAAAATGTCTACAGGTGTATGACTGTGGTCTCATAACTGTGGAGCAAAAGTCACCCACGTCCATAACATCCCTTAAGCTACATGTGCTCCTTGAAAGGTGATAAATGATAGACAGCAATCAAAAGCAGTGGTACTGCCCTCCTTGGCCTCATAGCCATGACAAACAGAAGTGTATAAAATCAAACAGCCCTTTGGGGGACTTATCATTTTTTTGTTTTTTGTTGCATATACATGAGAACAAAGTAAAACCTTGGTAACTTTGGACTCCAACTCCCAGAATTCCTCAGTCAGCCATGCTGAGGAACTGGGGGATGGAGTCCAAACGTTATAAAGTTGCCAAGGTTGCAGAGCCCTGATCTAATGACTACGCTGCACAGTTGACCAGGGTTCAAGCAAAAACATATTAATTTTTGTGAGCTTTTCTGTTGAGGATTATTTACAGTGCTGGGTAAAACAATGATAGGAAATCATCCATAGGAAAACATGCAGAGAGAATCACCCTTGGTTTTCCAAATGAAAGGAAACTTCTTTAGCAGTATATGTCAAGTTCCGGCTGAAAAGCCCAATGAAGTCACACACCAGAGACATGGTTATCTCTAATGTAAATTTTATTAGGCATAGCATACCGGCACAGTCGAAGAAAAGCTAGCTCTGACAATATGGCAGGAAAAAGGTAGTTAAAAGAGAGTAAAACTCCCACCCCCCCACCCCCGACAGCTCAGGACACATTGCCCAATTATTCCTCAAGCATTTGTTTTGAGAAGAAGTCCTCTGTTCGCCAAAATATCTCTTCGGGGATCTTGGCTCTCACACCTGCAGATCCCAAGCTCTTCCCCCCTCCCCTTGCAACTGTAAGCAAGCTAGAAGCAGTACGGTGGGCCTAATGACAAAATCTTCGCAGCTTGACAGTATGTTTGAAATAGTTCTTGAAAAGCCATTCCTAGAATGAGGCATGCTGAGGATAATGATGCTTACCTTGTCACTGCATGTTTTTTTTTTTTTACTTTACTATAATTCATTCTACATGGGGCTGCCCTTGAAGACTAGCCAGGCACTTCAGCCAGTGAAAAGATTGGCTGCTTCTGTCTGTTTAGATCAGATCTGGTATTATCATGCTGCACCACTCCTTAAGTCTGTTGGTTTTTTTCTCGATGTAGTTCAAATTGATCACCCGTCAATCTCTATATAGCTAAGGACCTATCTATCTTCAAAATCATTTTTCCCAGGTAAAATCTGGTAGCCAAATATGTTTTATAGGGAATTTATATGTCTACCAACTCACTTGTGGTGACTCTGGACAGCTTAAAAAAAATAAACCCCAACATACAAAGCGTAAAACCAATACCCTCCTCCATGCCCCTGGCAATAACGAGCAGTTATGCAAACAGAGAAGAACAACTAAGATGACCAGGGACCTGGAGGCTAAAACATATGAAGAACGGTTACAGGAAATGGGCACAGCTAGTCTAGTGAAGAGAAGGACTGGGGAGACATAATAGCAGTCTTTCAATATTTGAGGGACTGTCACAGAGTGGAGGGGGACAACCTATTTTCCAAAGCACCCAAAGGTCAGACAAGGAATAATGGATGGAAACTGATCAAGGAAAGATTTCAAATTTAGTCTGAAATTTTCTGACAGTGAGAACAATCAACCAATGGAAGAGACTGCCTTCAGAAGTTGTGGGAGCTTCATCACTGGAAGCTTTCAAGAGATTGAACAGCCATCTGTCAGAAATGGTGTAGGGTCTCCTGTTTGAGTAGGAGGCTGGACTAGAAGACCTCCAAGGTCCCTTCCAGCTCTATTCTATTCTATTCTATTCTATTCTATTCTATTCTATTCTATTCTATTCTATTCTATTCTATTCTATTCTATTCTATTCTATTCTACTCTGTTCTGATCTGTTCTGTTCATTGTCTCACGATTATAAAATATATACAAATTTCTATTGGTGACTGTACATGGCTTTGAGTTGGATAAGAATGAAATGGAATTAAGGTAAATAAATATATGGACCAAAGTGACTTTGAGATTGAGGAGGGGATGGACTTTCCTTTATTGGAGGTGTTTCAGTAGAAGCCTACCTGTAGATATGCACAAGAATGAAAAGATGGCATCAGCATTTAAGATACCCCAAAAATTAGGTCTACAGAGGAATTCTCAAAAGGTTTATTCTTCACCATAAATGAGTCAGAACAAGGAGTCTCCTTGTAGCGAGATAGGTGGCAAATAAATTTAAAAATAAAATAATAAAATAAAATAAAAAATAAGGTTAATAAAGTTAAATAATATTAAATATAAAATAAAATTAAAAATAAAATATAGAATAATAATAATAAAAAAATATTGATTGCCCATCTTACCACAAAGTAACTCTGGGTAGTTTATAATATTAAAAAGATTACAAAAGCTATAGAAAATATAAGCTAGATAACATACAAAGATAAATATTCAACCCTATCTAAACAAGAGGGAGGGGAGGGAATAGGATGAGCAGGGGAGAAAGTGGGATGTGTTGTTAGTCTGTCATCCACACTGAATGTGAACCCCTCCCCACTGGAACCCCAAGTTAACCAGCATTGTCAGGTTTTTAAGCTCTTGCAGAAGGTTAGGATGGTTGGAACTGACCTCTGGGGCACAAAATGTTCCAAAAGGCAGGACCAAAAACAGAGAAGTGTCTTCTCCTGGACCTTGCCAGTAGGAGTACCTTGGCCAATGGGGCCTGTAGCATGTCTTCTGTATCAGTGCAGGTGAGGTGGGCCAACCCCTTTGGGATGAGATGGTCCCACAATAAGCAAGCAAACAAACAAACAAATATGTTTAGTTGCAAAAGAGCTACAAAAGACATAAAAAAAAAAACGTAGGAGAGAATATGATCTATCCTGGATTAATGCATGGGGTACTAGAGAAGGGGATGCTGGAAAAACAATACTTTCTTGTAGTATAAGAGTGCCGTTGGATCCATGACCCAAGTTTTGATCAACTAGATTTTAAATCTCATTTCTATTCAGTTACCCAGACGGTGATAAAAAAAGATAGTGGAAAGGTGGGTTTTAGACCTCATTGCTTCTATTCATGTCCTGCTGTCTTCCATCTGTTCCTTTTTGTTGTACAGTGAAGCACTGTGTGATATGGGTCACAGTGATTTCCTCCAGCACAAATACTCCCCAGATGATTATAGAAACACAAAGAGGGCTTCTAATCTTCCCAACAGAATGCAATTATATTTCCTCTGATGCTATCAAAATTTTATGGGCAGCCCCAAGCAAAGTTGTGATGGCAACTGGTTCTCTATACAATGCTTGTATTAACAAATAACTGAGGTCTTTTTATTCTAAGTATCTCATCTGCTCTTGTTCTAGGTCACAGAGATTAAGTCCCATAATACTGTTTGTTACATCAAAACCCTCTACTAAACATACTGATGGAAAGAAAAGTCACAACTTAATGAATCATGGAGAACATTCCAAATTTATGGCCATAGAACCAAAATGCAAAGAACAGGCAGAGTTCAATTTGATAGACATGGTGGGCACCACAAACTTCAACTAGTCCAAAGTCACCTAACTGGTTTTTCATGCATAAGGCTGGACTGCAATTCACAGTCTTTGTTCTGGTCATCACATTAACTACTACACCAAACTGTAAGTTTCTAAGTAATGCTAAAACTGTAGTCTAGTGTGGATGATGATTGATTGACCAATCAATTGATATTGATGATGATCTATTTCCATACACTTGCAAAAAATCTTTCTTTCTTTCTTTCTTTCTTTCTTTCTTTCTTTCTTTCTTTCTTTCTTTCTTTCTTTCTTTCTTTCTTTCTTCCTTCCTTCCTTCCTTTCTTTCTTTCTTTCTTTCTTTCTTTTTGTCTTTCTTCTGGACATGGGAGAGAAATACAGAAAAGAAACATTCTTTTGTATTATCTGAATTTGGTTAGCTTTCATCAGCCTTTATGCAAGACTCAGTCCATATTTTGCACTTAAATATTTGCTTGAGGATGTTTAAGCAATTTGTTTCTGAACATGTATACAGGTACTCATGACTTCTAATGTTTGACCCATCCCTTGGACTCAACCTGTCATCTCTTACACATAGGACACAAATATGAATGCCTTGCAGGGGGATGGGTGGCAAACTAATTTAATGAATAAAACAAATAAAGAAAACATGTCCATGGAGATTCTCAGTCTTTGGGAAAACAGAAAAGAAACACTCTTGCACCATCCAAATTCAGTTAGCTTTGATCAGTTTCTGCTCAAGACTCAGTCCATGTTTTACACTTAAATATTTGGTTGAGGATGTTTAAGCAATTTAAAATGATTCTGGATAGATGATCTCTTTTTATATAGAGAAGGACATGCAAATTCAAAGGCAGCCCAACCTTTAAACATCTCCGTTCTTCTTTCTCAAACACTCAGAGAGAGAATCAGCAACTCACCTAACATATATTTCTCCTACAAACCATTTAATAACAATGATTCTGTGGTTGAATGTCATCTTGACCCTCTCCATTTTTAAAGGTATGCTTCTTTGGGTTCCATAATATTGTGAGTTGCACTAAGATTTCTCCACGAGCTCTTCAGATATCTTCTCATGTTTTTCTTTTCAGATGTTCTTGCAGATGTTTCATTAACTGAATCAGGAGGAGGGCTGAAAAGACCTGAAGTTTCTCTTCGACTCACTTGCACATGCTCTGGGTTCAATATTGATAGTTACTGGATCCACTGGGTCCGCCAGGCAGAGGAAAAAGGACTGGAATGGATCACACAGATAAATAAAGGCACCGTATATTATGCCAATTCTTTTAAAGGTCGCTTCACAATCTCCAAAGATAGTTCCAGGAACCTGGTTTATCTAGACATGAATGGACTGAAAGCTGAAGACACAGCCAAGTATTACTGTGCAAGGGAGCACAGTGGAGAAAAATGAATCTGAGCTTGTTCTGAAACTTACAATTTATGCGGCAAAGGGAAAGTTTCATTTGGATTCACTCCAATGAAAACAGAATCACAACAGCACAGCTTTAAATATATCATGAGCAATTCATTTGGGATCTGTCACAGCTGTTTAGTTACTCTTATTTTAGCAAGGAGATGAATACAGTGAGAAGGAACTGGATTTGCATATGGACAGTGTCTGAAAGATAATTTTCTCTCACAGCCCAACTCACCTTACACCCACGACAGCCCAGAAATTAAGTTGACAGGGGAATTCTTATAAAGCAGAGGTGCCAAACTCGCAATGTCACATGATGTGTTGTGACATATCACAATTTTTTTTCCATTGCTGGCAATGGTGTGGGCGTAGTTTCGACATGACAAATCCAGCCCACGGGCTGGCAGTTTGACATCCCTGTTATAAAGCAACTAGCTCTTTGTATAATGCTTCTATTAACAAATAATCAAGGTCATTTTATTCTACTAGATTCTAGGTATCTCAACTTTGCTCTTGTTCTAGGTCACTCAGGTCAAGTCGCATAATTTATTTCCTCAACTAAACATAATTCTCAATAAAAGAAAAGATATACCCTAATAGATTATGGAGAATTTGATAGATATGGTGGGCACCACAACTGGAACTAGTCCAAAATCACCCAGTGTAAGGTCCTGCCTCAGCTAACTTCTCAGGAAATCATGACCCTTGAAACAAGCATTATTTCAAAAGGATGTTTTACTGAGAGAAAGTGATTGCAGAGAAGCCAGGCAGAATCTGAAGTTCCCGCATGAATCATTAAGCTAATTCCCCATTGTTCAAATCCACCCCGTGGCCCAGTCCATCAGGAGCCAATCCACTGGCATGAGGTCATTGTGAGAACTCTGAGGTGAGAAGGAGATAACATATCATTCCCTGGTGCTGTGACCTTGGTAACAGGCAGATGCTGGCCAGAAAGGAATCCATCCAGGATGTCCATTTCCCCCCTCCATAATTCCCATGCAGATACAGCAAAGCAAAAACATCAAATACTTCAATTTCCAAGTGACAGTCCCCCCTCCCCTCAGAAAAACAGCTTTCTGACAGGGACATGACACCGAGTTGATTTTTCATGCCTAAGACCAAAGTACATTTCTCAGTCTTCTGGCCACCATATTAACTAGTACACTAAACTGGGTCTCTAAGTAATGCTAAGACTGTGGTCTAGTGTGGATAATGATGATGATGATGATGGTGATGGTGGTGGTGATGGTGGTGAAGATGTCAACGGGCAGAGTTAAAGTTGATAGATATGGTAGGCCCCATGATCTCTTCTTATATAGAGAAGGACATGCAAATTGAAAGACAGCCCAACCTTTAAATGTCTCCCTCCTTCTTACTCAAAGATCCAGAGATTACCAGAACTCTTGGGAATCAGCAATTCACCTAATATATATTTCTCCTACAAAACATTTAATAACAATGATTATATGGATAAATGTCATCTTGACTCTCTCCATTTTTAAAGGTATTCTTCTTTGGGTTCCATAATATTGTAAGTTGCACTTCAATTTCTCCACAAGCTCTTCAGATATCTTCTTGTGTCTTTCTTTTCAGATGTTCTGGCAGATGTTTCATTAACTGAATCAGGAGGAGGGCTGAAAAGACCTGGAGATTCTCTTCGATTCACTTGCACATGCTCTGGGTTCAACATTGATAGTTACTGGATCCACTGGGTCTGCCAGGCAGATGGAAAAGGGCTGGAGTGGATCTCACGGATAAATAAAGGCACCACACACTATGCAAATTCTTTTAAAGGTCGATTCACAATCTCCAAAGATAGTTCCAGGAACCTGGTTTATCTAGAATGGACTGAAAGCTGAAGACATAGCCAAGTATTACTGTGCAAGGGAACACAGTGGAGAAAAATGAATCTGAGCTTGTTCTGAAACTTACAGTTTATGTGGCAAAAGGAAAGTTTCATTTGGATTCACTCCAATGAAAACGGAATCATAACAGCACAGCTTTATATATATATGAGCAATTCATTTGGGATCTGTCACAGCTGTTTAGTTACTCTCATTTTAGCAAGGAGATGAATATAGTGAGAAGGAACTGGATTTGCATATGGACAGTGTCTGAAAGAGTAATTTTCTCTCACAGCCCAACTCACCTGACATCCATGACAGCTCAGAAATTAGGTTGACAGGGGAATTCTTATAAAGCAGAGGTGTCAAACTCGCAATGTCACATGATGTATCGCGACATATCACAATTTTTTTTACATTGCTGGCAATGGTGTGGGCATGGTTTCGGCATAACAAATCCAGCCCGCGGGCCAGCAGTTTGACATCCCTGTTATAAAGCAACTAGCTCTTTGTATAATGCTTCTATTAACAAATAAACAAGGTCATTTTATTCTACTAGATTCTAGGTATCTCAGCTTTGTTCTTGTTCTAGGTCACTGAGGTCAAGTCACATAAATTATTTCCTCAACTCAGCATCTTTTTTACATCGGGGTGAGCAAAACTGGATGCAGTATTTCAAGTGTGGCCTTACCATCTTGATTCTATCCCTCTGTTAATGCAGCCAAGCACTGAGTTGGATTTTTGGTAGCTGTAGCACACTGCTAGCTCATATTTAGGTGATTGTCCACTAAGACTCCGAAATCCCTCTCACAGTTACTACTATTGAGCAACGTACCCCCTATACTATACCTGTACATTTGGTTTTTCTTGCCTAAATGTAGAATCTATTTTTTTTTTTCATTTTGTTAGATAGCGCCCAGTATTCAAGTCTGTCCAGGTCCTCCTGTATCTTAAGATCTGGAGTGTTGGCTATTCCTGCCAGCTTTGTGTCATCCACAAATTTGATGAGTTCCCCATCTATCCCCTCGTCCAAATCATTGATGAATATGTTGAAGAGCACTGGGCCTAGAACAGAGCCCTGGGGCACCCCACTACATACTTCCCTCCATGTAGATGCAGTTCCATTGAGGACCATATGCTGAGTATGGCCAGTCAGCCAGCTACGGATCCATCTGGTGGTGATTTTTTCTAACCCACTTTTTTCTATCTTATCGAGTAGTAGGTTGTGATCTACTTTATCAAATGCCTTACTGAAGTCCAAGTAAATGATATCCACAGCATTCCTCTGATCCACTAATTTTGTCACTTGGTCAAAGAATGCAATAAGGTTTCTCTGGCATGATTTGTTTTTGACAAACCCATGTTGGCTTTTAGTAGTGATTTTGTTTGCTCTAGGTGTTCACTGATTCATTGTTTGATTATCTTTTCCAGAATCTTCCCAGGTATTGAGGTCAGGCTGATAGGTCTGTAATTTCCTGGATCCATTTTTTCCCCTTTTTTGAAGATGGGAACTACATCAGCTCTTTTCCAGTCCTCTGGTAGTTCCTCAGTGTTCCAAGATCTTTGAAAAATATAGTTCAGTGGTTCTGAGATCACATCTTCCAGTTCCTTGACAACCTTGGGGTGTAATCCATCTGGTCCTGGTGATTTGAACTCGTCTAGGCTGGACAGGTGCTCACTTATCATTTTCTTGCCTATCTTAACTTGTGTTTCTATACTGATTTTTATGGCACTATTTTTGATAGGTTGGTCTGTTTTTTTCCCTTTGTGTAAAGACAGATGCAAAAAATGAGTTAAATAGTTCTGCTTTCTCCCTATTGCTTGTCACCTTCTTGCCACTTTCGATCATTTCCTTCACTTTTTTCTTGTTTTTTTACCTATGTAGGGAAAGGCACATGCATAACAATGTTATCTTCAACATTGTATATAGATGTATTAATGGTGTATTTATTACTGAATGTGTTCATATAACATATAACTAATTGGAGAAAAAAAACAATGGTTGGGCTGACAAGAGTTTCCAATCCTAAGCCATAGGAAGTTGATAGAATTCTTTTCTTCTATTTAATTAGACTAATTCAATTTCTATAGTCCAATCAATTGAAGCAATATTTAAATCATGAATGGTTTCCCATCTAAACATGGGTGGAAATCATTGCATTCCAAATGGACTCCATTCTCCATCAGTTCTCCCATGCTTTCTTTTCCTTTCTTCACCTACCTTGCCTCTTATATTGTAACCCATTTTCTTTAGAAATGAAAAAGGGAAAGAGCAGAAAAATTATAAAGCCATCATTTCATTTAAATTGTTTCTATCTATCTGGTATGACTCTTATTAATATTACATTCAAGCAGAACACTAAAACCACCATCTGCCAGACCATTTCTAATGTACTCAAATCTTTGTGACAGTTGAAGATTTCATTCAAATTTTGAGCTTGATTTTCCAGTGGAAGAGATTCATTTGAATTTAGGTTGGTTGTGGTTACCAGGCTCAAGACCAATATTTGAAATTGAAGAACTCCAGCATGGAGGAGGAGGAGGAGGAGGAGGAGGAGGAGGAGGAGAAGAAGAAGAAGAAGAAGAAGAAGAAGAAGAAGAAGAAGAAGAAGAAGAAGAAGAAGAATAAGAATAAGAAGAAGAAGAAGAAGAAGAAGAAGAAGAATAAGAAGAAGAAGAAGAAGAAGAAGAAGAAGAAGAAGAAGAAGAAGAAGAAGAAGAGGAGGAGGAGGAGGAGGAGGAGGAGGAGGAGGAGGAGGAGGAGGAGGAGAAGAAGAAGGAGGAAGAAGAGAGGAGGAGGAGGAGAAGGAGGAGGAAGAGGATGATAAGAAGAAGACAACTTAGATGGATAAACAATATCTATTTGGAATGATATGATATCATAATATTTTTGCACAAGAAATCAGAATATAGATCCCAGAAGGAAAAGTAATCGTCTTGCTGTGATGTAGCTACATTTGCAACACAAAGCTGAATATACACCACAGACTAGCCAATAAATACATAGCATACTTTGTTTCATGTAAATTACTTCCCTGTATGGCCTTCATTAAATAGAATGAAGACAGTATTAGAAGTACCTGACAGTATTGAATTGCTTTTCACCTTTTACATTATCCTTCTTGAAAGCATGGCTTTGAAACTGTTGATAAATTTCCTCATTGTGTTCCCAGCATGTAAGATCACTAGTTTATTTGTAGGCAGATGTGCATTTTTTTGGTGTGTATTTTTTCACATACTTTTATTTTTAAATTGTTTTTGTATTCATGCAGGCACTACTTCAGAAATTACAATTACTCAATCTGCTGCTCAAGTGAAAAGACCAGGGGAAAGGATGAGGTTCACCTGTACAGTTTCTGGATTTTCTCTTGGAAGCTCTGGAATAAGCTGGATCCGCCAGGTCTCAGGAAAGGAACTGGAATGGATCGGAGACATCTGGCATAATGGAGGCACTGCTTATAGCACTATCTTTCGAAGTCAGGCCAGCATCACAAAAGACAATTCTAGGAGCCAAGTGATCTTGCAGCTCAATGCTTTAAAGGCTGAAGACACAGCTACATATTATTGCATAAGACACAATGACAGGAACCTTCCTTCAAGCTGGTCAAAACTACCGCTGTTCAAATTTAAGCACAGTCATTCTCTTGTGTGTGTCCAACAGGCAGATGGAGGAACTTAACGAAGAGAAGGACAAGGGGGGACAGAATAGCAGTATTCCAATATCTCAGGGGCTGCCATAAAGAAGAGGGAATCAAGCTATTTTCCAAAGCACCTCAAGGCAGGAGAAGAAGCAACGGGTGGAAACTAATCAAGGGGAGAAGCAACCTAGAAACTTCCTGACAGTGAGAACAATTAATCAGTGGAACAGCCTGCCTCCAGAAGCAGTAAATGCTCCAACACTGGAAGTTTTTAAGAAGAGACTGGACAGCCATTTGTCTGAAATGGTGTAGGGTTTCCTGCTTGAGCAGGGGGTTGGACTAGATGACCTCCAAGATCCCTTCCAACTTTACTACTACTACTACTACTACTACTACTACTACTACTACTACTATTATTATTATTATTATTATTATTATTATTATTATTATTATTACTAACTCTTTTGTGTATTATTATTTCTTGAACCACAAATCCCAAACTTGCCATAATATTTTCATTGCAAGATTTCTTAAAAAAAAATAATTGTCAAGAAAAGTGACTCAAAACTTAACTAAATTGCCTTATTCTATCTTTCTTCTTGCTTCCTCAGCAGCTCTTTGGGGGATTTCAAAGCAATTACTAATGACTTTTTCTACCTTTAAGAGAACCAATGTCCATCTATGGAGAACGATAGGAATTTAGACCTTAAACATTTTGCCCCACAGTGTCAAACTATAAGAAGGTTAAATATAGTGACATTTCAGTGTCATAAAATCCTTCACTGGTAAAGTCAAGAACCACATAAACCCATTTTCCATAATGGCCTTCTTGTAATGCCAATTTTCACAAATAAGAATTACTACATGTTGCATTGGGTTGAATATTTTTGATTTTACATTTTTGTAAACTTCAATTCTTAGGGCCCATTCTTCTTCACATACGAATGTAGATAATTAAAACTAAATCTGCCTGGAGAGATAACAGATCATTACATTTTATAAAGAATTCTAAAAGTGTCTAAATTAAAAATAAAGGCATGGTAATAAAGTTATCATGTATTGTGCAGAAATTGGTTCTTCCTCCTGCAGTTTAATTAGGTGAAACATTTCTGGAGTTATTCTTCTGATGCTCTATTTATTATGATCATGCATTTATCACAACCACTCAGAATCACTGAAAGTTGGAGGACATATACATTTAATCTATTATTATTGTTATCTAGGAGATTTAGGAAGCACCTTCTATCCTTTTGTTGTTGGATGTCTTCCAGGAATAGGCAAACCAAGATCTGCTTTTCATTTTTTAAGGCCAGTCTTAGCCTTCTAAGAAAGGGACTTCTAAGCCTTTTAAGCTCATCAATTAAAAATGTTGAGTTTTCCAGTTGACAACTTGTGTTCAAGGGTGAGCTTCCATTACTTGCCCCAGTTCCTGCTCGTCTAACAGTTCAAAAGCATGCAAATGAAGTAGATAAATAAGTACCACTTCAATGGGAAAGTAACAGCATCTGGTGTGCTCTGGGATGTAGTCATGCCAGCCAAGCATCTTTGGACAATGCTGGCTCCCTTGGCTAAGAAACAGAGATGAACACTGCTCCCTACATTCAGACATAACTGGACAGGGGAAACCTTTACTTTTAGCCTTCTCTGAAAAAGGACTCCCTTCAGTCTGCCAACCATCACAGATTTATTACCCTTCCATTCATCGTGATGATATGGCTCAACTACAGCTTGATGATCATCATGACACTACTTTGTAAATTTTTATCTCTTCTTATCTTAACATTTATTTTATTTTTTATTTTATTTTTAAAATTTATAAACTGCCCACTCCCGTAGGACTCTGGGCGGCTAACAATAAAAACAACATAAAACATGACAAACAAAACAGTACAATTACAGTCATCCAGGGGTCAGGTTTTATAAACCCCAGGCCTGCCGGAAAAGCCAGGTCTTAAGCAGCTTATGGAAAACCAACAGGGTGGGAGTGGTCCTAATCTCCAGGGGGAGCTGGTTCCAAGACGTGGGTGCCATCACAGAGAAAGCCCTCCTCCGCGGCCCCGCCAAATGGCACTGCTTGGCCGACGGGGCCTGAAGGAGGCCCAGCCTGAGGGATCTAACCGGCTGAAGGGAACTATGAGGTAGTAGGTGGTCTCGCATATAGTCTGGCCCTGAGCCATATAGGGCTTTAAAGATAATAACCAACACCTTGAATTGGACCCGGAGACCAATAGGTAACCAGTGCAGCTCACGGAACATAGGTGTAACATGGGTGTATTGAGGAGCACCCACTATCGCTCACGTGGCTGCATTCTGGGCCAACTGTAGTCTCCGAATAGTTTTCAAGGGTAGCCCCATGTAGAGCATGTTGCAGTAGTCCAGACATGTTGAGCCATAACATGTTTAACAAAAAGTTAAATTTGGGAAGGACTAATTTTGTTGCTTGGTATTGACACAATGATATTATGTGACCTTTCTGGCTGTTAATAATTCATTGCAGTCACTGCCCCATTCAGTTAAAAAGACCAGGAGAATCCACAGTACTCATCTGTTCTGTGTTAGAATTTAACCTAAGCATCTACAGCATGCATTGGGTCAGGCAGTTTCCAGGAAAAGCTTAGGAAATTTTGGTTTACTATTATTCAGCAACAAACAATTACTATTCTCCAGTTATCAAAGGGAGATTCTCTGCCTCCAAATGCAGCTCTCAAATTATTTGCAAATGGACAATCTAAAGCAAGGAAACAGGTGTCTAATTACAACACTAGAGATACACAGTGCTGAAAGTCTAACCTTAGCTTGTGTAAAAACTCTTTTCTTGCTTAACCCTTGGAAGGCAGTTCCTGTAGATGGAGCTCTTGTTCCACCATGTTTTTCAGGAAAAAAATGTTCAGAATTTAAAAATAGGAGAAACCACAAAGAGAGGACAAAAATAGACAAGGAAACATTGGTTTACCACATGGAGCAGCTGTCTAGAAAGAGTGGCCTCAGAGCTAAAAGACATTGATTGATTGCTTATACATTCAACATATTTAGATGTTTGAGATGTTACTCACCTCATTATCCTTTTGAGGACAGAATAAAGGGATTCCTAAAAAGAATTGGTACAGTTTCTGAGGTAGGAAAATGGTTGCAATTCATTACCTAAATACAGGTGAGAATGCATATGGGAATTCCAAGTTGAAGGAACTTTGAGATATTATATAAAAATAAAAAAGACATGTGGAATGGGAAAGACTTTTCCAAACAGGGTTGCCCTCCACAAAATAGGAACTTGGAAAATAGACAATCAATTTGCTCAATAAAACTATTTAAAATTATCACATTCAATTGCTACATATCAGGATAATTCTTTGTCTCTTTTCAATGTTGATCTGTGATTTACACCATTTCATACATGAACATATGGACAGCTTTCACACATCACATTAAGCCTTAATTGTCTTAAGCATGTTTTACATTCCCGTTGATTCACCACTGAATCAACAGATTTTTTTTCAAATTCTATCAAAAGACGTAAGATAAGGCTCACTGTGACAGGGATATAGAGTGGCTAAACTGATAACAGTTGAATATCACTTCTGCCTTTTAATAAAATTCATTAGTTCAAAAAGGTGCTACCAGATTCTTTATTATGTTCTTCCACCATAGAAGATGTTTCTGTTCATACAATCACATCAGAAGGTGATATACCAGTCATCCATCAGTGGTATGGCCATATACTTTTCAGATCTAAAAAATGAGCGAAGAATGTTCCATCTCCTTATATTGTGAGGCAGTAAGAACTTAAACCTCTTAAAAGGGAAAACATATGCAAACCACTTCATCATAAATTAATTTCCCCCTCTACTGAAGCTTCATTCATACTTGACCATCTGTCTCTTCTAAAAAATAGATCTTCAAAGGGATAATAACAGTGAAGAAAAGGGATCATGAACTGGCTCCTTCTAATTTTCATTCCCACAATTTTGAAAGGTATGCTACTGCTGGTGTCTTCTTTTTGTTTTATTAGCACAACTCATTCTCACAGATTATCTGTATAGATCAGAAAAATAATCTTAATCTTTAATTATAATAGCTTTTTTCTTATAGAGTAATTCATTTCCATCATTTGATGACCATTTCTCCATCCCCCAGGTGCCCTTTCTCAGATTACTCTTACCCAGTCAAGTCCAGTAATCAAGAATCAAGGAGAATCACTCCAACTCAAATGCTCCATAACTGGGTTTGATATTTACAATCATTATATGCAATGGTCGATGAAGCAGCCTGGGAACCCACTGAAGTGGCTGGTACACTATCGTATCCCAAAGTACAGTGCTTATTCTCCCACAATACAAGGAAGATTTACAGCCTCCAAAGACAGTTCCAACTTTTACCTCCAAATGAATGATTTGAAAGTGGAGGATACAGCTGTGTATTATTGTATTAGTACAATAACCCACACAGTGATGGAAAAGAATCATGACAAGAGGGGAAAAAAACCCTTCTCTTAAATTGGATTCAGTTTGTGGGTTGGCTTACCTGCAGATGGGCTTATCCATAAATGTATACAGTAATACTTTTTTTTTCAAAAAAGTACTCATATGCCCCATATATATTCATGGAGAAGCCCATCAGCAGATAAGCAAACCCATAAATGTTTAACCAAAATATCATAAAAATGCAATATCTATGAAAGGGCTCATTGTGAATATTGAAACATACAAAAAATTAGAGGGTTTTTTTTATACATAGCTGACACATTTTTTCATACCGGTAGTATTTTGGTTTAAAATCTCACGAAGTTTGGTCTTACACATAATTTGGCTTATCCATGGATATGTACAGTGCTAAAGACTCATTACTCTGCTTTGTTCATAAGAGCAGATAAGGTTGTCCATATTTTACATTGGACAATAGGTATTTACTTTTGTGTAACTGTAAGTCTGATATCATTATGTAGGGTAAAATAGCTAAGAGCAAGTAATGCAAAAATAAAATAGGGCCATCAAATGCTTTGCAAATGTTGAAACAAAAACATGATACATTTAAATTCCATAGGTGTAAATTTGCAGTTCATATTGATAGTAGATAATTAGCTGTTTCATTTGACTTTCTTCAGGTCTGTAATGGCAATAGCAAGTCCTTGGACTTATATACCACTTCACAGTACTTTACAGCCCTCTCTAAGCAGTTTTTACAGAGTCAGCATATGGCCTCTGATGACTTGGGTCTTCATTTTACTGACCTTGTGAGGATAGAAAGCTGAGTCAACCTTGAGCCAGTGAGAATCAAACTGCTGGCAGTTGGCAGAATTAGCCTGCAGTACTGCATTCTAACCAGTGTGCCACCACGGCTCTTAATCAAGATTCTTATCTAGCAAATACCATTTTTCACTGGATATTCTTGTGGCTGTAAAGAATCTCTAAGAGAGAGGGTACATATTAAACCTCCACTAATTTTAGATGTCACCAATGCAATTCAGAGATGAGATATGCAATCTTGGTCCTCAGCAACAGGCACCTGTTCTTGATGTTTTTGGGTTTCAGTGGACAATTGAAGTACGGAGCACTTAAAATATTATCTACTTAAATAATGGGCATTTTGAGTACTATGCAAATTATTTTATGTTACTGCTGCTTTAAAGGGGAAGGATTAAACTGACCATTAGGTTCCTTTTAGCTGGAGATCAGAATTTCTGCTCATCTCTCTTACTCAATATTAACATTATGGAATGGACTATCTTGGCATGTTTCATATTGTCATTCTCTGAATGTAAGGAACTATATATATATATATATATATATATATATATATATATATATATATATATATATATATATATATATATACTGATCTCTTCTATCTTCATGTAATATTCCAACAATTCTTTCTGTTACCTTATGCCACAGGCAGTTTATCCAGTCGTACCATTATTGAATCAGGAGGTGATGTTAAGAGGCCTGGGGAGTCCATAAAACTGACTTGTACAGTGTCTGGATTTTCTGTAGCAGAGGCGTACATGGACTGGATCCATCAACGTCCAGGAGAGGGACTGGAATGGGTTGGACGTATTGCAAAGAGTGGGACTGTATATTATAATAGTATTTTACAAAATCGGTTAACCCTCACAAGAGATACCTCCAAAAACCAATTTTTACTGCAACTCAATGGTCTAAAACCAGAAGACACTGCCTTGTATTTCTGCACAGAAGACACACAGTGAATGAGTCCTTCTAAAAATATCCTCCCTGAAATACAATTTTGCATGTTAAACAAATCCTTTTTTCAGTCATTTGGGTTTCCCAATTACTGCTTTGTAACATCATTCTTTTTTCATACTGCAACAATCATTGGTGGTATGGATACATGAAGTGCAGTTATAACAGTATAACAAAGTTGGGAGGGACCGTGGAGTTCTTCTAGTACAAATCTCTGCTCAAGCAGATTGAACTAGAAGATCTACAAGGTCCCTTCCAGCTGTAATCTGATTGATTGAATGATTGATTGATTGACAAGGTCCCTTCCAGCTCTAATCTGATTGATTGAATGATTGATTGATTGACAAGGTCCCTTCCAGCTCTAATCTGATTGATTGAATGATTGATGATTGACAAGGTCCCTTCCAGCTCTAATCTGATTGATTGAATGATTGATTGATTGAGAAGGTCCCTTCCAGCTCTAATCTGATTGATTGAATGATTGATTGATTGAGAAGGTCCCTTCCAGCTCTAATTTGATTGATTGAATGATTGATTGATTGAGAAGGTCCCTTCCAGCTCTAATCTGATTGATTGAATGATTGATTGATTGAGAAGGTCCCTTCCAGCTCTAATCTGATTGATTGAATGATTGATTGATTGAGAAGGTCCCTTCCAGCTCTAATCTGATTGACTGAATGATTGATTGATTGAGAAGGTCCCTTCCAGCTCTAATCTGATTGATTGAATGATTGATTGATTGACTCCTAAAAGGGATTACAACAGTTTATGCTGCAGGAAAATGGTTTAAATATTTATTTATTTATAAAATTTAAATATGCATTGAGAATGCATATTGTGAATGTCAAGTTGGAAGGCCTTTGAGATATAATTTAAACATATGAAATGGTTTTTGCATGGAAAAATAGTCTTCAAACAGGGCTTGCTCAGCAAAGCCACTTCAAAACATTGCATTTAATTGCAGCTTATCAGGATAAATCTTTGTCTCTTCTCAATGTTGATCTGTGATTTACACCTTTTCATATAGGAAGACATGGACAGCTCTCACATATCACATTAAGCATTGATTGTCCTAAGCATGATTTCTTGAACCATTCACCAATGAATTCAAAGGAATCTAGATTTTTTGTTTTTCAAAGATTTTGTAGAAAGGCTTAAAGCAGGCATGCCAAAATGCTGGCCCGCAGGCCAGGCGCATCACCAGGAAATCACACCACCCCATTGCTGCAGTGGGGAAAAATTCTGATACGTTGCACGATGTCATGTGACATCACAAATTTGACGTGTCTGGCTTAAAGTTTTGTAAGGTACTTTAACAGTCACATAGTGACTAAGCTGATAAGGGCTAAATAAAAACATTTGAACTTGGAAAATGTGCTACCAGACCCTTTATCATTTTCTTTCACTGTAGACTAATGTGGTTCTATTGCTACAATGACACTAGAAGCTCATCAACCAATGATGGCACAGCCATACAATAACTTTGTTAACTGTCAAGACTGTTTTTTTTTTCCATTAGTTATTCTAAATAGTCTGTGATCCTCTCCTCTCCTCTCCTCTCCAGTGTTGTTCTAATGGAAGTTTCCTTCTCCTTATGTGATGAGGCAGTAAGAACTTAAACCTCTTAAAAGGGAAAACATATGCAAATTACTTCATCATATATTATTTTCCTCCTCTGCTGAAGCTTCATTCACTCCTGATCTCCTGTCTCTTCTACAGAAAAGTCTTCAAAGGGATAATAACAGAGAAGAAACAGGATCATGAATTTGCTGCGCCTAATTTTCATTCAAACAATTTTAAAAAGTATGCTACTGCTGATGTCCTCTTTTGGTTTTAAAGCACAGCTCAATCTCAAAGAGGATCTGTGCAGATCAGAAAAATAATCAATCTTTAATTATGGTAGCTTTTTTTCTTATAGAGTAATTCATTGCTATCATCTGGTGACCATTTCTTCTTCCTCCAGGTACCCTTTCTCAAATTACTCTTACCCAGTCAAGTCTAATAATCAAGAATCAAGGAGAATCCATCCAACTCAAATGTTCCATAACTGGATTTGATATCAGTCACCATTATATGAATTGGGTGATGCAGAGGCCTGGGAAGCCATTGGAATGGCTGGTATATTATCGTATCCTGAAGTACAGTGGTTATTCTCCAAGAATACAAGGAAGATTTACAGCCTCCAAAGACAGTTCCAACTTCTACCTCCAAATGAATGACTTGAAAGTGGAGGATACTGCTGTATATTATTGTACTACTCATATAGACCCTGCACAATGATGGAAAAGAATCACGACAAAGGAAAAAACAATCCTTATTTTTCTGGAACAGTCATGTTTCATGATATGGACTGCTGGCAGAATTATTTATTATGAGGTAACAACTGTTTCTAAAGAAAATAGAAGGGGGAATCTCCCTCTCCATGGCAAAAAACTCTTTCATGCATGAAAAATCCAAGAAGTGAGTTACCATCTGTTTCCATGGCCATTTGTCTATCTCACACATCATAAACAGTCCTCCACATCAGTATTTGTCAATCTTGTCAACTTCAGGTTTTCTGGACTTCAATTCCTAGTGTTCCTAGTCAGCATGAATTCTGGGAGTTGAAGTCCAGGCATCTTAAAAGTGACAATGTTGACTAAACACCAACCCCAAACAGATGTTGGAGAATGCACATTGATGTTCACTTCTGACTGCTTGTAGTTAGATTTCAGAAATTAGAACATAACAAATGAAGTGAAATGAAACAATGCATTGTCATAACTCTTTGCTTAATTGTAAATCTATGTAAAATAAATCAAAGAATTTGGAAAATTACTATGATCGAAATGTTTACAAAATGCTTGAGCCGGTCAGTTTGCAATCCTTCATGGTGGATTCTTCAGAATTATGAAGAGCTCCAAAATATGTTTTGTCTTGTCTCATCAGTTCTTGTAGGAAGGGTATGTTTTGAGTCCTGTCAAATAATATCATCTGGTGGGGCACAGGAATCATGTCTTCTCAAGACCTTCTCTTTGGAAGATAATTCCATCTGAGGTTAAATTAGATCCAATTTTGCTGACCATTCATACAGCTCATGAGACCTGGCCTTTCTCTTAATCATGGGGATTTTTCTTCTAGACCAGGAGTCTTCAAACGTGGCCCTTTTAGGACTTGTGGACTTCAATTCCCAGAATTCCTCAGTCAGGCACTCTGGCTGAGGAATTCTGGGACTTGAAGTCCACAAGTCCTAAAAGGGCCACGTTTGAAGACCCCTGTTCTAGACTAACATGGTTTTATTCACACAATCACACCAGAACGTGATAAGCCAGTCATCCGTCAATGGTATAGCTATGTACTTTTCAGATCTGAACATTGAACAAAGAAATGTTCCATCTTCTTATATTGTGAGGCAGTAAGAACTTAAACCTCTTAAAAGGGAAAACTTATGCAAACCACTTCATCATTAATTAATTTCCCCCTCTGCTGAAGCTTCATTCATATTTGACCTCCTGTCTCTTCTAAAAAAAAACGGTCTTCAAAGGGATAATAACAGAGAAGAAACAGGATCATGAACTGGCTGCCTCTAATTTTCATTCTCACAGTTTTGAAAGGTATGCTATTGCTGGTGTTTTCTTTTGGTTTTACAGCATAGCTCATTCTCACAGATTATCTGCAGAGATCAGAAAAAAATACTCTTGGTTTTTAATTATAATAGTTTTTTTCTTATAGAGTAATTCATTTCCATCACTTGATGACACTTTCTCCTTCCTCCAGGTGCCCTTTGTCAGATTACTCTCACCCAGTCAAGTCCAGTAATCAAGAATCAAGGAGAATCACTCCAACTCAAATGCTCCATAACTGGGTTTGATATTTACAATCATTATATGGATTGGTTGATGAAGAAGCCCGGGAACCCACTGAAGTGGCTGGTACACTATCGTATCCCGAAGTACAGTGCTTATTCCCCCACAATACAAGGAAGATTTACAGCCTCCAAAGACAGTTCCAACTTCTACCTTCAAATGAATGATTTGAAAATGGAGGATACAGCTGTGTACTATTGTACTAGTGCAATAACCCACACAGTGATGGAAAAGAATCATGACGAGAGGGCAACATGCTTTTTGGTCTGAAGCACTCATGTTTCATGACAGTGCAGCAACTGGCAGGAATATTTATTATTAGAAAGCATTTTTACTAAAGAAAATATAAAGGGGAATCTATGTCTCCATGACAAAGTTCAGTTTCATGCATGATAAATCCAAGATATCTGTTTCCATAGCCATCTGTCTCTCAAATCATGCACACTCCTCTATACCACCATTTGTCAACCTTCTAAAATTTAAGATGTATGGCCTTCAACTCCCAGAATTCCCCAGCCAGCATGAATTTACCTGAGAATTCTCTCAATCATGGGAGATAGTTATGCACATGAGTTCTATGTTATTAATGAATTTACTCCTAGTTTTTTTCCTGTTGGCTTTGCATATTTTATGGGTTTATTTTTTTAACTTGCATTCCATGGATGTGTTTTGTAAGTTGATTATTATCTCACTCACTTGGTGAGATAATAATCAACTAAAATAAACTCAACTTTTATTTAATTAGCTAATTGATCTGTGTTCCATTGGGTCCATTTTTATCATTTTTATTCAATGCAATAAAACTAAACCACTTCCTCAGCCCTTTAAACAGCAATGCAGTGATTTTTGTTTATCTTCAGAGTCTACTTTTAAAGGGAAGGAATCCTTTGAGGGAAGTGCAGATTCTAGCAATTTCACTCATGGAAGTTTATTTGCAACTCTCAAAAAGTATTTTACAACTGCTGTCTTCTTGATTGTGGTTTGATTAAGCAACTTGGCCAACTCATTTGAATTCTCAGATGGTTCAACATATAAGTCCAGTCTATAAACTTGATTTTTCTGGTGGACTCAAATCTACATACCATACATACTTTAGAATAAGCCAAGAATGTTAGCTTTGAAAAAAAAATCACCAATCAAGTTGGGTTCACCTTATCTGGGGTTGGGTTTATCCATGTGTATATACAGTATACTTTTTTTAAAGTACTCATATCTCCAAGTTATATTCAGGGATAAGCCCATCAGCAGATAAGCCACAAACAAATATTTAACCAAAATACCATGAAAAATGCAATATCATAAGAAGGATAATTGTAAACACTGAAACATACAAAAAACCAAAAACAAACAGAGAGTTTGTTTATTCATAGCTGACACATTTTTATGGTATTTTGGTTTAAAGTTTCACAAAGTTTGATCTTATCCATAATTTGGCTTATCCATGAGTATGTATGCTACTAAACAGTCATTACTTGTTTAGTAATGTTTATAAGAACAGATTAGAGCTAATAAGATTGTCCATGTATTAAATTGGATAACAGGTCTTCTAGTGTTTTATGGAATTGTAAGTCTGACTTCATTAGGTGTGGCAAAGAAGCTATGAACAAGTACTGTCAAAATTAAATAAAGCCATTAATTGCCCCAAGGGTATTTTTTCAAATGGCAACTTTTTTTTTGCTAAACAAAGCAAAAAAAACAAAAACAAAAAAAACAAAAAACACCTCAAAACAAAAACAAAGTCCAGTTGTATTTTGAAAAAGCACCTTTGGGACAATCTTCACCTGCATGACTGAGAATCTCCATAGACAAGGCCATTAATTGCTTTGCAAATGGTGGAAAGAAACCATGATGGGTTTCATCTCCTTAGGTGTAAATTTGCAATTCACATTGTCAGTTGATAATTAGCTGTTTCATTTGGTTTCCTTCAAGTTTGTAATGGCAATAGCAATAGCACTTGGACTTCTATATTGCTTCACAATGCTTTACAGCCCTCTTTAAGCAGTTTTTAGGGAGTCAGCATATTGCCCCAGTGATATGGGTACTCACTTTACTGACCTCGGAAGAATGGAAAGCTGAGTCAACCTTGAGCTGGTGAGAATCAAACTTCTGGCAATTGGCAGAATTAGCCTGAAGTACGCATGTGCAGTACCAGTGCTCCACCATGACTCTTAATCAAGATTCTTATCTGGCAAATGTCATTTTTACTGGATATTCCTATGGCTGTGAAGAATCTCTAAGAAAGAGGGTCCTTATCAAATCTCCACTAATTTTAGATGTCACCAAAGCAGTTCAGTGATGTGATATGCAATCTTAGTCCTTAGCAACAGGAATTTGTTCTTGATGTCTTTGGGTTTCAATTCACAATTCACATACTGGGCACTTAAGTACTATCTAATTAAATAATGGGCACTTTGAATATCATGCAAATTATTTTATGCCACAGCTTCTTTAAAGGGGAAGGATTATTTCTTTCAGCTGGAGATCAGAATTTGTGCTCATTTTAGTTAGTCAGTATTAACATTATGGAATTAACAATCTTGGTGTGTTTCATATTGTCATTCTCTGCATGTAAGGAAAAAATGTATTTCATATACTATTTCAAGATGTCATTCTTTTACCTTCTGCACCATCATTTTCTCCTTTTTAATTTTACATTTTTATTGTTGTATCACAGGCATTTCATCCAGTCATACTATTACTGAATCTGGTGGTGATGTTAAGAGGCCTGGGGAGTCCATAAAACTGACTTGTACAGTGTCTGGATTTTCTGTAGCAGAGGCGTACATGGACTGGATCCGTCAACGTCCAGGCAAGGGACTGGAATGGGTTGGACGTATTGCAAAAAGTGGGACTGTATATTATAATAGTATTTTGCAAAATCGGTTAACCCTCACAAGTGATACCTCCAAAAATCAGGTATTTGTCCAACTCAATGGTCTAAAACCTGAAGACACTGCCTTGTATTTCTGCGTAAATAACACACAGTGAATTAGCCCTTCTAAAATTATCCTTCCTGAAATATATCTATCTACCCTGTCATAATGTCACAGCTGCTGAACAAATCCTTTTTTGGTCAGTAGGTTCCTCAATCACTGGTATATAATGTCATTTTTTTTTATGCTGCAAGAATCATATATGATATGGAGCAGTGAAGTGCAGATATCCCATGTTCCTAGTCACAGAACTGAAAGATGAGTTATAAATAAGGGAGAGAGGAAGGGAGAGAGGGAGAGAGGAGGAAGTACCGTAAATGCCGGTGTATAAGACGACTTCCGCGAGCGCTGAAATCGGCGCCAAAGATGGGGGTCGTCTTATACGCCTAGTCGTCTTATACGCCGGAAATACTGGTAGTTTCCGGCGTATAAGATGACGTTCTAGGAATGCGGCCCGGCTATAAAGACGGGGGTCGTCTTATACGCCGGGTTGCCTAATACGCCGGCATATACGGTATTTCCAAAGGTTTTTGATTATTCTTTTTCCTTTTTTACTACTAACAATGGGTAGTAGAAACAGCCATGCAGATCTGATGATTTTTAATGTAAGCCAGCAAGAGTCATTCATAAATAAATAAAAATTGGGGTTTCCCATTGAAGATAGCAAGGAAGCCAACCAAGAAATCATTATGGGACAATGTAGAGAATATGTGGAAGTAGGATTCATTCATCCATTCATTTATTCATTCATTCAGATCTGATAAATTTTAATGTTGTAAGCCTCCCCCCACTCTGTCACCTCTATGAGAATTGGGCAACCATATACATAAATAAAAATTGAGGTTTCCTATTGAAGAAAGCAAGTAAGCCAACCAAAAGTCATTATGGAACAATGCAGAGAATAAATGGAACTAAACATTCATTCATTCATTCATTCATTCATTCATTCATCATATTTATATAGCCATAAGTGCTGCAAAAACATGGCTCTGTGCAGCATACAATGAAAAATAAACCATACAATAAACAATATTAAAAGTATTCTGTAACTAAAAAAAAAGTCCATTAGTGTTACTATTAACACACTTAAGAGAGAATTTGATGTTAAAGGCAATGCAGCCATCTCTCTAAATCACCACTTCCCTGAAATACTCAAGGAACAACCATGTTTTAAAGGAATTCCAGAAAGATGTTGTAAGAGATGAGAGAGGGGATAAATGTATAATCAGTCATGAGTCCTTTCATCCCCACAAGAGATCTAAGTCCAGTCCAACTTGAATTCCTTTTTATTCTTAACTCCCACTAATTTATCTTGACTGATAGTAGTTCAGATTCTTGTATAGAGTTTAAGCTTACAATTAATCTTTCTACAATTTGAATTATCTGGATCTCCTGATTTTCCTGGTTCTTGATTGATGTCATGGATGGGACCAATCTCACCTCAGGGGGAATAATGTTCCAAGGTTGGATGCCATGAAAGAAAAGACCCATCTCCTAGGTCCTTTCTGATGGAATTTCAGACATGAAGGGGATAAAGATACATCATTGGGCAGAGAAAGTCCCTTCCTTGAATAACTCAGCCCCATGCCATAAAAGAATCTAAACCTCAGAACTAGCATCACAAATGGGACCTAAAAGCAAATTAACAACCAATGCAGTTTACAGTGCAGAATTATAATGTATGCCATTCTAGGACACAAATAACAGCCTGGACCACCACATTTTGTATCAGTATAATTATCCATGAACGTAGCTATTATTTTTGCAAATCATGGTTCACATTACATGGGGCCTAGGCTGAATGGCCTGAGGCTTGCTTCTATCCATGACTTATATTTAAATAATAGGTTAGAGTGATGTGTGTATTTACCTAAGTCTGCTCTGAATTTATAATTTTACTTGTGTTTCTTCCTAAGGCCCAGCTTCATTTTAGAAGCTTTTTTCTTTAAATCTCACAGGTCTCATCCTCAAATGAAAGAAAACTTAAATGGATTTGCTCATATTTATAGTTGTTCATACTTAGCTCTACTGCAGGGTACAATTGCCCAAGTTTAGAATAGAGCAGAGCAGAACAGAACAGAACAGCAGAGTTGAAGGAACCTTGAAGTCTTCTAGTCCAACCCCTTGTTCAGGCAGGAAACCCTATACCAATTCAGATAAATAGTTATCCAATCTCTTCTTAAAAAACTTCCAGTGTTGGAGCATTCACAACTTCTGGAGGCAAGTTGTTCCACTCGTTAATTGTTCTGTCAGGAAATTTCTTCTTAGTTCTAGGTCAGGGGTGTCAAACTGACAGCCTGCAGGCTGGATGCGTCATGGCAAAACCATGCCCACCCCATTGCTGGCAATGAATAAAAGTTGTGATACGTCATGACACGTCACGTGATGTTGAGAGTTTGACACCCCTGTTCCAGGTTCTCCTTCATTAGCTCCCAGCCATTGCCTCTTGTCCTGCCCTCAGGTACTTTGGAGAATAGCTTGATTCCCTCTTCTTTATGGCAACCCCTGAGATATTGGAACACTGCTATC
The DNA here is from genome assembly GCF_016545835.1 of Crotalus tigris. Classification (NCBI taxonomy): domain Eukaryota; kingdom Metazoa; phylum Chordata; class Lepidosauria; order Squamata; family Viperidae; genus Crotalus; species Crotalus tigris. The sequence goes on along the minus strand of NW_024100589.1, from coordinate 156,259 downwards.
ATGTCACCCCTCGTCCTCCTTTAAATTAAACTAGACATACCCTATTCCAGCAGCCTTTCCTTATATGCTTTAGCCTCCAGCCCCCTAATCATCTTTGTTGCTCTTTCTTCTCTGCACTCTTTCTAGAATCTCAACATATTTTTACATTGTGGCGACCAAAACTGGATGCAGTATTCCAAGTGTATTGTAAAGTGGTATTAACACTTTGTGTGATCTTAATTCTATCCCTCTGTTAATGCAGCCTAGCATTTGATAATTTGCACTGGAATTCTATTATAACATAATTGTACTATATGGATTTTGGGACAAAATTTGGAAAGATGGTTGAGAAAATATATATTAAACAAACAGCTAGGATAATTATAAATGAGGAAATGACAGGAAAAAATGATATAACCAAAGGAGTAAGACAAGGATGCCCACTTTCTCCTCTTCTATTTATTTTATCATTAGAAATACTTCTTACAAAAATCAATGCAACCTAGAATTGTGTTGGCTTTTTGGGTAACTGCAGCACACTGCTGGCTCATATTTAAGTGATTGTCCACTAGGACTCTGAGATCCCTCTCACAATTATTATGTTCCAGACAATATCACCAACAGTTAGGTGTACTACCACCATAATTATGGACTCCAAGCATTGGATGCTATGACTTTTTGGATTTAGGATGTATTTTGCATTTACCTGTCTGAAATCTGCAAATCAAGACCTGCACTTCATTATTAAAAGCCATTTTTAGCTTTCTTAGAAAAAAAAAACTTCTTTTCAGTCTATATTAGTCATCACAGATTTATTAAGCCTTCTATTCACCACAATGCTGTGCCTCTTCAACATGTTATTGTTCATCACCATGTAAATCTTTTTAACTTTTTTTAATAAAAAATGATTGCTTAATAAAGAGTTAAATTGTGAGAAGATTAATTATCTTGCTTGCTGTAGAGAGAGATATCACTTAATCATACTGGTTTTGATCTTTCATTAAAGTAAACTAACTGCCTCTTTGCTTTCCAGAGGGGATTCACAAGTCACTGTTCATATCTCTTCTCTTCTCTTCTCTTCTCTTCTCTTCTCTTCTCTTCTCTTCTCTTCTCTTCTCTTCTCTTCTCTTCTCTTCTCTTCTCTTCTCTTCTCTTCTCTCCCTTTCCCTTCCATTTTGACTTCTCTTATCCCCACTTCATGCTTGATGCTGTTGTTTGACTGGCAGCTGTTATTAATGATGGGGGATATAAAGGCAAGAAGAATTAAGTGATATCCCTGTCCATACTAAGCCATAACATTAATCTTCTCCCAATTAACCTTATTCTTAAATGAGTATCATTTTAAGAAAAGAAGACAGATGGATCTATAAGGCTATACTGTGACAGGAAGGGAAGAGTTTATAGTGACAACATTAGTAGACATTCTCAGTGTCTCCATTCATTGTCTTTAAGTCTCTCCACACCTGAACCTTCAGCCACTTCCATTTTTTGGTCCTGAAGAGAGGCAATGTTGTCTATACCTCAATGGATTTGTGTTATTTCATTAAATTGTTTATACCCATTGGTGCTCAGTTTATAAGGCAAGAACACCTTCATATAATTAAAGTTTCTAAGAAAAAAACCAATAAAAGTGTAAAAAAAAGGAAAAAGGAGAAAAGGAAAAAGGACTATGTTAGTCATCACAGATTTATTAAGTTTTCCATTCACCACAATGCTATGGCTCTTCAACATGTTATTGTTCGTTACAACACCACCATGTAAATCTTTCTGACTTTTTTTAAAATAAAAAATATTTTTAATAAGGAATTAAATTGTGAGAAGATTGCTGTAGACAGGGATATCACTTGATCCTACTGGTTTTGATCCTTCATTAAAGTAATCTATCTGCCCCTTTCCTTTCCAGATGGGGATTCACAAATCACTCTCACTCAGTCAGGTCCAGAACGAAAAAGAGCAGGAGAATCCACAAGACTCACTTGTTCTATAAAAGGGTTTGACATAAATAACTATGGCCTGCTTTGGATCAAGCAGTTTCCAAGGAAGGGTCCGAAATGGTTGGCTCACTATTCAACAGAAACAATCAACCACTATTCTCCAGCCATCCGAGGGAGATTCTCTGCCTTGAAAACCAATTCTCAATTCTATCTACAAATGAACGATCTAAGGACAGAAGACACCAGATATCTATTATTGCCCTGGAGATACACAACACTGAAAGTCTTATCTTAACTCTTGCAAAAACTCTTTCCTCCACTAAATCTTAGAAGGATGTTCCTGGAGGTGGAGCTGTTGTTCCATCATGCTTTTATTCTGGAAAAAAAACAACAATGTTCAGAATCCAAAAATAGAAGAAACCACAAAGGAAGAACAAAAATAGAGAAGGAAACATTCACTTACCATCTGGAGCAGCTGTCTAACAGAAGTGTCCTCAGAGCTGAAAGACATTGCTTGATTGTTTATTCATTTCACATATTTTAAACATAAGATGTCTTGACTTCAATCCCCCAGATTCTCCAGCCAGCATGAATTCTCCTGGGAATCATCTTAGTCATGGGAATTGGGAGGTGGTTAAGCTTATGAGTTCTATGTATGTGTTATTGATGAATTTACTCCTGGTTGCCATTCTTTGCAGTTTGTTTTGTATATTTTATGAGTTTATTGCTATTATTATTATTTTACAAAAAAATGTTTGTACTGATATTTTTCATAAAGTCACCCAAAAGTAATTTCTTGTGATAGCTACTCTTTTAAGAGTTCTTCCCCTTTATTTTTTTTGTACTTTGTATTTTGATAACTAATAAAAAATTAAAAGTGAAAGATGTTCTTTAGACCTCTCTATTCTATTCTAAAGAGGTCCAAAGAACATCTTCTACTGTTAATTTTTTATTAGCTTATCAAAATATAAAGTACAAAAAAAAAATAAAGGTAAAGTGAGGATAAAAAAGAGAAATAGGAAAAAAAAGTGTACAGGAAAGGGGGGAAAAAGAAAAAAAAAAATTCACTTTAAACTCTTTTTTTAGAGCAGTAGAATAAGGTAATAACATTCAGCCCCAATTCCTCCACCTGGCCCACTAGGATAGGAAGTCAGGCTGTGTTGTGGGTCCCATCTCTCAGGTATCTACGTCTAGGCTGACACAAAGTATTCATTTCTTTTTCCCTTCCCTTCTCTCCCCTCCCCTTCTTTTCTCTTCTTTTCTCTTCTTTTCTCATCTCTTCTCTTTTCTTCTCTTTTCTTCTCTTCTCTTCTCTTCTCTTCTCTTCTCTTCTTTCTCCTTCCATTTTGACTTCTCCCTACTTTATGCTTGATGCTGCTGTTTGACTGGCAGCTTTTGCTGATGATAGGGGATATAAAGGCAAGCAGAATCAAGTGATATCCCTCTCCATAGCGAGCCATTAAATTAATCTTCTGCCAATTAACTTTTTTGTTAAATGAGCATCATTTTAAAAAAAGAAGGTAGATGATTTTATAAGGCAATATTGTGATGGGAAGTGAAGGGAAGAGTTTATAGTGACACATCAGTAGCCATTCTCCGTGTCTCCATTCATGGTCTTCAACTCTCCCCACACCTGAACTTTCAGTCACTTCCATTTTTGGGTCCTGAAGAGAGGCAATGTTGTCTATACCTCAATGGGTCTGTGTTATTTCATTAAATGGTTTGTACCCATTGGTGCTCAGTTTATAAGGCAAGAACACCTTCATATAATTGAAGTTTCTAAGAACAGTTTTCTAAATAGATATATTTATACTGACCATTATGGGAAAAATAAATTTATTGATCTACCAATATTCCTCAAGCCAGGAAGATAAGGCTTTCCTAAAACATGGATGGAAGAATATAGAATTCTCAGGACTCTAGTCTAGATTGGAAATCAAAACCAATTCAGGAAGACCATCTCATCAAACACCTTCTGTATCAATTCAAAGAAAACAACATGGTCTTGTCTATGAATTCATTCCAAACTGAATTCAGCTAGAAGGGATTTCACGTAATCCACAGCTACATAAGTTGCTCACTAAAGCGAATATCGATGTACAGTAGATGCAGTGTGGACATGCACCATTCCTGATATGAGCTCAAGGTCTGTTGTTACACAATAGTTGAAGTTGAGGATGTGACTTGGTTATATTTGTACGATCTGTGATTTCATGCAAATATTCCTGGTGTAGCTTTTTCTTAAAGGCGGTAATTTAGAATATAGTTCAGATCAGTTTCAAGTGGAGAGAGTGAATTCCGTACCTCAATCATGGAGCTTTTTATCTTGATTTCTTTCTTAATGGTCTTTCCTGCATGTAAGGGGAAAAAAACCCTTTAATTTTTTTTTTAAAATAGCAAGTGGTCTTTTTTCTACATTTCCTCATACCCATTTTTTTTTGTTCTTTCTACATTCTTGAATACAGGTATGTCATCACAGATTACCCTTACTGAGTCTGGTGATGGCCTTAAGAAGCCAGGAGATACTCTACGGCTGACTTGTACAGTCTCTGGATTTGCCATCACAAGCTATGGAGTGCACTGGATCCGTCTGCCCCCTGGAAAGGCATTGGAATGGAATGGTATTATCTGGAATGATGGAAGCACTGACTATAACAGTGCTCTCCAGAATAGGATCACCATCACAAGGGATACATCCCAAAACCAGGTTTTCCTTCAACTGACTGGTTTAAAGCCTGAGGATACCGGCACTTATTACTGTGCAGGATACACAGTAAAAAAATGCTTTGCTCTATCAGCCTAAAACTTCTCTTCCTCAAAATGAACTCTTAGTCATTTGTTGTTTTTGAATGGCAGCTGGCAACTAGATTGCTTTCCATGCTCTGCCAGCTATGTGTGAAAGTTTAAAAGGGGAAATTTGGAGCATGCCTTTACTATGGGAACAAGTGGGGCAGGCAGATGTTCTTGGAATAAAGTGGTCCCTCAAGTTGCCCCTTTCTATGACATGTAAGTCTTTAAAAGTGATAACCAGCACCTTGAATCAAAACAGGAGCCTATTGGAAGCCAAAGCAACTCACAAACTAGCAGTGTTAAGTGGGCCTAAAGACATGCACACATAACTCTGGTTGCCAGATGGTCTTCAAGGGCAGTTCCATGTAGAATGCATTGAACTACTCCAAATGAGATGTCAGTAATCAGTATGCTGTTCCAGTTCAGGAATTGGAAAAACTGCTGCCCAATAGGCAAAGGCTCCCAAGATCATAGCTGTTGAATGTTCTTCAAGCAGAAGCTGAGTTCAGAACCTCAGATTGTTCACCAAGTCCAAACAGGGCAATGCTACTCTATTCAAAATCAAAAATGGAAAGACTCGGTTTATTAGATCCGATAGCCAGATGCCAGAATGATTCAGTTCAGTGTTGAGCTGCAACCTGTTCTACCCCCTCCAGTTCCTCACAGCCCTAGAATAGAACCTCAACAGCTTCACTTGGATGGTTGGGGGCAGAGATATACTGTGTCTCTGGGTACCATCTCCATATTGATGATGCCTCACTCTGTACAGGCAGATGATCTCACCAAGTACTACTGAATTGTATGAAAAAACCAATAAAAGTGTAAAAAAAAGGGAAAAAGAGAAAAGGAAAAAGGACTATGTTAGTCATCAAAGATTTATTAAGTTTTCCATTTACCACAATGCTATGGCTCTTCAACATGTTATTGTTCGTCATAACACCACCATGTATATCTTTCTGACTTTTTTTAAAATAAAAAATAGTTCTTTAATAAGGAGTTAAATTGTGAGAAGATTACTGTAGACAGGGATAACACTTGATCCTACTAATTTTGATCCTTCATTAAAGTAATCTATCTGCCTCTTTCCTTTCCAGATGGGGATTCACAAGTCACTCTCACTCAGTCTTCTCCAGAATAAAAAAGAGCAGGAGAATCCACAAGACTAACCTGCTTTGGAAAAGGATGTGACATAAATAGCTATGCCAAGCTTTGGATCAAGCAGTTTCCAAAGAAGGGCCCGGAATGGTTGGCTCACTATTCAACAGAAACAAACCACCACTATTCTCCAGCCCTCCGAGGGTGATTCTCTGCCTTCAAAAGCAACTCTCAATTCTATCTGCAAATGAACAATCTAAGGACAGAAGACACCGGATATCTATTATTGCCCTGGAGATAACATGATTCTCCTGGGAATCATCTTAGTCATGGGAATTGGGAGGTGGTTAAGCTTATGAGTTCTATGTATGTGTTATTGATGAAATTACTCCTGGTTGCCTTTCTTTGCAGTTTGTTTTGTATATTTTTATGGGTTTATTACTATTAACATTATTTTACAAAAAATTGCATTGTACTGATATTTTTTCATAAAGTCACCCAAAGTCATTTGTTGAGATAGCTGCTCTTGTAAGAGGTCTTTCCCTTTTTTTTTGTATTTCGTATTTTGATAAACTAATAAAAAATTAAAAGTGGAAGATGTCCTTTAGACCTCTCTATTTTACTCTAAAGAGCTTATCAAAATATAAAGTGCAAAATAAATAAATAAAGGTAAAGTAAGGATAAAAAAGACAAATAGGAAAAAAAGTGTAATGGAAATGTGGGAAAAAAGAAAAAAACATTCACTTTCAACTCTTTTTTTAGAGCAGTAGAATAAGGTAATAACACATAGCACCAATTCCTCCACCTGGCCCACTAGGATAGGAAGTCAGGCTATGTTGTGGGTCCCATCTCTCAGGTATATACATCTAGGCTGATACAAAAGTGTTCATCTCTTCTTCTCTTCTCTTCTCTTCTCTTCTCTTCTCTTCTCTTCTATCACCTCACCTCATCTCACCTCACCTCACCTCATCTCACCTACCTTCCATTTTGACTTCTCCTCACTTCATGCTTGATGCTGCTGTTTGACTGGCAGCTGTTGCTGATGATGGGGGATATAAAGGCAAGCAGAATCAAGTGATATCCCTGTCCATAGCAAACCATAACATTAATCTTCTCCCAATTAACCTTGTTCTTAAATGAGTATCATTTTAAGAAAAGAAGACAGATAGATCTATAAGGCTATATTGTGATGGGAAGGGAAGGGAAGTGTTTATAATGACAGCATCAGTAGCAATTCTCCACGTCTCCATTCATGGTCTTCAAGTCTCTCCACACCTGAACCTTCAGCCACTTCCATTTTTTTGGCCCTGAAGAGAGGCAATGTTGTCTATACCTCAATGGATCTGTGTTATTTCATGAAATGGTTTGTAACTATTGGTGCTCAGTTTAAAAAGCAAGAACACCTTCATATAATTGAAGTTTCTAAGACCAGTTTTCTGAATAGATATATTTATACTGACCATTATGGGAAAAAATAAATGTATTGATCTACCAGTATTCCTCAAGCCAGAAAGATAAGGCTTTTCTAAAACTTGGATGGAAGAATATAAAATTCTCAGGACTCTATTCTAGATTGGAAATCAAAACCAATTCAGAAAGACCATCTCATCAAACACCTTATGTATCAATTCAAAGAAAATAACTAGGTCTTGTCTATGAATTCATTCCGAACTGAATTCAGCTAGAAGGGATTTCACCTGATTCACAGCTACACAAATTTCCCACAAGAGTGAATATCAATGTATAGTAGAGGCAGTGTGGACATGCACTATTCCTGATATGAGCTCAAGATCTGCTGTTACACAATAGTTGAAGTTGAGGATGTGACTTGGTTATATTTGTACGATCTGTGATCTCATGCAAATATTCCTGGTGTGGCTTTTTCTTAAAGGCGGTAATTGAGAATATAGTTCAGATCTGTTTCAGGTGGAGAGAGTGAATTTCATTCCATCATGGAGCTACATATCTTGATTTCTTTCCTAATGGTCTTTCCTGCATGTAAGGGAAAAAAAAACCCACATTTTTTTTTAAGATAGCAAGAGGTCCTTTTTCTACATATCATAATATACATTTTTTTTCCTTTCTATATTCTTGAATACAGGTATCTCATCACAGATTACACTTACTGAGTCTGGTGATGGCCTTAAGAAGCCAGGAGATACTCTACGGCTGACTTGTACAGTCTCTGGATTTGCCATCACAAGCTATGGAGTGCACTGGATCCGTCAGCCCCCAGGAAAGGCATTGGAATGGAATGGTGTTATCTGGGGTGGTGGAAGCACTAACTATAACAGTGCTCTCCAGAATCGGATCAGTATCACAAGGGATACATCCAAAAACCAAGTTTTCCTTCAATTGACTGGTTTAAAGCCTGAGGACACCGGCACTTATTACTGTGCAGGATACACAGTGAAAGAAATGCTTTGCTCAAGCAGCCTAAAACTTCTCTTCCTCAAAATGAACCCTTAGTCTTTTGTTGTTTTTGAATGGCAGCTGGCAACTAGATTGCTTTCCATGCTCTGCAAGCTATGTGTGAAAGTTTAAAAGGGGAAATTTGGAGCATGCCTTTACTATGGGAGCAAGTGGGGCAGGCAGATGTTCTTGGAATAAAGTGGCCCTACAAGTTGCCCCTTTCTATGACATGTAAGGTTCAAAGGTGATAACCAGCACCTTGAATTATAACAGGAGCCTATTGGAAGCCAATGCAACTCATAAAATAGCAGTGTTAAATAGATCTAAAGAGATGTACTCTGGTTCCCAGATGGTCTTCAAGGGCAGCTCCATGTAGAATACATTGAACTACTCCAAATGAGAGGTCAGTAATCAGCATGCTGTTCCAGTTCAGGAATTGGCAAAACTGCTGCCCAATAGGCAAAGGCCCCCATGATCATAGCTATTGAATGTTCTTCAAGCAGAGCTGAGTTCAGAACCTCAGATTGTTCACCAAGTCCAAACAGGGCAATGCTACTCTATCCAAGATCAAAAATGGAAAGACTCGGTTTATTACATCCGGCAGCTAGATGCCAGAATGATTCACTTTGCTCAGCGTTGAGCTGCAACCTGTTCTACCCCCTCCAGTTCCTCACAGCCCTAGAACAGAACCTCAACAGCTTCACTTGGATGGTTGGGGGCAGAGATATACTGTGTCTCTGGGTATCATCTCCATATTTATGATAACTCACTCTATACAAGCAGATGATCTCACCAAGTACTACTGAATTGTATGAAAAAAAACCAATAAAATTGTAAAAAAAGGAAAAAAAGGACTTCTTTTCGGCCTATGTTAGTCACCACAGATTTATTAAGTTTTCCCTTCACCACAAGCTATGGCTCTTCAACATGTTATTGTTCGTTACAACACCACCATGTAAATCTTTCTGATTTTTTTAAAATAAAGTTCTTTAATAAGGAGTTAAATTGTGAGAAAATTGCTGTAGACAGGGATATCACTTGATCCTACTGGTTTTGATCCTTCATTAAAGTAATCTATCTGCCTCTTTCCTTTCCAGATGGGGATTCACAAGTCACTCTCACTCAGTCAGGTCCAGAACAAAAAAGAGCAACAGAATCCACAAGACTCACCTGCTTTGGCAAAGGATATGACATAAATAGCTCTGCCATGCTTTGGATCAGACAGTTTCCAAGGAAGGGTCCGGAATGGTTGGCTCACTATTCAACAGAAACAATCAACCACTATTCTCCAGCCATCAGAGGGAGATTCTCTGCCTTCAAAAGCAAATCTCAATTCTATCTGCAAAAGACCCATCTAAGGACACAAGACACGGGATGACTATTATTGCCCTGGAGATACACAATGCTGAAAATCTTACCTTATCTTATGCAAAAACTCTTTCCTCCACTAAATCTTATAAGGATGTTCCTGGAGGTAGAGCTGTTGTTCCATCATGCTTTTATTCAGGAAAAAAAAGTATAGAATCCAAAAATAGAAGAAACCACAAGGGAAGAATAAAAATAGAGAAGGAAACATTCACCTACCATCTGGAGCAGCTTTCTAGTAGGAGTGTCCTCAGAGCTGAAAGACATTGATTGATTGTTTATTCATTCCACATATTTTAAACATAAGATGTCTTGACTTCAATTCCCCAAATTCTGCAGCCAGCATGAATTCTCCTGAGAATCCTCTTAGTCACAGGGAATGGGAGGTAGTTAAGCTTATAAGTTCTATGTATGTGTTATTGATGAATTTACTCCTGGTTGCCATTCTTTGCAGTTTGTTTTGTACATTTTTTATGTTTTTATTACTATTATCATTATTTTACAAAAAATTGCATTGTACTGATATTTTTCATAAAGTCACCCAAAGTCATTTGTTGAGATAGCGGCTCTTATAAGAGGTCTTTCCCTTTATTTATTTTTTGTACTTTGTATTTTGATAAAGTAATAAAAATTAAAAGTGGAAGATGTCCTCTCTCTTCTATTCTAAAGAGGTCCAAAGGACATCCTCTACTGTTAATCTTTCATTAGCTTATCAAAATATAAAGTACAAAAAAAATAAAGGTAAAGTAAGGATAAAAAAGACAAATAGGAAAAAAAGTGTACAGGAAAGGGGGAAAAAAGAAAAAAAACATTCTCTTTCAACTCTTTATTTAGAGCAGTAGAATAAGGTAATAACATACAGCCCTAATTCCTCAACCTGGCCCACTAGGATAGGAAGTCAGGCTATGTTGTGGGTCCCATCTCTCAGTATGTACATCTAGGCTGATACAAAAGTGTTCATCTTTTTTCCCCTTCCCTTCCCTCCCCTCCCCTTCTTTTCTCTTCTTTTCTCTTTTCTTTTCTTCTCTTCTCTTTTCTTCTTTTTTCTTTTCTTTTCTTCTCTTCTCTTCTCTCTCCTTCCATTTTGACTTCTCTTCTCTCCACTTCATGCTTGATGCTGCTTTTTGACTTGCAGCTGTTCTTGATGATGGGGGATATAAAGGCAAGCAGGATCCAATGATATCCCGGTCAATAGCAAGGCATAAAATTAATCTTCCCCCAATTAACCTTTTTTGTTAAATGAGCATCATGTAAAAAACACAAGACAGATGTATTTATATGGCAATATTGTGATGGGAAGGGAAGAGTTTGTAGTGACAGCATCAGTAGCCATTCTCAGTGTCTCCATTCATGGTCTTCAACTCTCCCCACATCTGAACTTTCAGTCACTTCCATTTTTTGGTCCTGAAGAGAGGCAATTTATTTTATTTTTTTGTTTTTAAAATTTATAAACCGCCCCACTCCCGTAGGACTCTGGGCGGCTAACAATAAAAACAACATAAAACATGACAAACAAAACAGTACAATTACAGTCATCCAGGGGTCAGTTTTATAGACCCCAGGCCTGCCGGAAAAGCCAGGTCTTAAGCAGCTTGTGGAAAACCAACAGGGTGGAAGCGGTCCTAATCTCCGGGAGGAGCTGGTTCCAAGATGTGGGCGCCATCGCAGAGAAAGCCCTCCTCCGTGGTCCCGCCAAATGGCACTGCTTGGCCGACGGGACCTGAACGAGGCCCAGCCTGTGGGATCTAACTGGCCGAAGGGAACTATGAGGTAGTAGGCGGTCTCGCAAATAGCCTGGCCCTGAGCCATATAGGGCTTTATAGGTAATAACCAACACCTTGAATTGGACCTGGAGACCAATAGGCAACCAGTGCAGCTCACGGAAGATAGGTGTAACGTGGGTGTATCGAGGAGCACCCATTATCACTTGCGCGGCTGCATTCTGGACCAACTGTAGTCTCCGAATACTTTTCAAGGGTAGCCCCATGTAGAGCGCGTTGTCTATACCTCAATGGATCTGTGTTATTTCATTAAATGGTTTGTACCCATTGGTGCTCAGTTTATAAGGCAAGAACACCTTCATATAATTGAAGTTTCTAAGACCAGTTTTCTAAATAGATATATTTATACTGACCATTATGGGAAAAATAAATTTATTAATATATCAGTATTCCTTAAACCAGGAAGATAAGGCTTTCCTAAAACTTGGATGGAAGAATATAGAATTCTCAGGACTCTAGTCTAGATTGGAAATCAAAACCAATTCAGGAAGACCATCTCATCAAACACCTTCTGTATCAATTCAAAGAAAACAACATGGTCTTGTCTATGAATTCATTCCAAACTGAATTCAGCTAGAAGGGATTTCACGTAATCCACAGCTACATAAGTTGCTCACTAAAGTGAATATCAATATACAGTAGATGCAGTGTGGATATGCACCATTCCTGATATGAGCTCAAGGTCTGCTGTTACACAATAGTTGTAGTTGAGGATGTGACTTGGTTATATTTGTACGATCTGTGATTTCATGCAAATATTCCTGGTGTGGCTTTTTCTTAAAGGCAGTAATTGAGAATATAGTTCAGATCAGTTTCAGGTGGACAGAGTGAATTCCTTACCTCAATCATGGAGCTACATATCTTGATTTCTTTCTTAATGGTCTTTCCTGCATGTAAGGGGAAAAAAAGCCACTTTTTTTTAAGATAGTAAGTGGTCTTTTTTCTACATTTCCTCATACCCATTTTCTCTTTTTGTCCTTTCCATATTCTTGAATACAGGTATTTCATCACAGATTACACTTACTGAGTCTGGTGATGGCCTTAAGAAGCCAGGAGATACTCTACGGCTGACTTGTACAGTCTCTGGATTTGCCATCACAAGTTATGGAGTGCATTGGATCCGTCAGCCCCCTGGAAAGGCATTGGAATGGAATGGTGTTATCTGGGGTGGTGGAAGCACTAACTATAACAGTGCTCTGCAGAATCGGATCAGCATCACAAGGGATACATCCAAAAACCAGGTTTTCCTTCAATTGACTGGTTTAAAGCCTGAGGACACCGGCACTTATTACTGTGCAAGACACACAGTGAAAGAAATGCTTTGCTCAAGCAGCCTAAAACTTCTCTTCCTCAAAATGAACCCTTAGTCATTTGTTGTTTTTGAATGGCAGCTGGCAACTAGATTGTTTTCCATGCTCTGCCAGCTATGTGTGAAAGTTTAAAAGGGGAAATTTGGAGCATGCCTTTACTACGGGAGCAAATGGGGCAGGCAGCTGTTCTTGGAATAAAGTGGTCCCTCATGTTGCCCCTTTCTATGATATGTAAGGCTTCAAAGGTGATAACCAGAACCTTGAATTATAACATGAGCCTATTGAAAGCCAATGCAACTCATAAACTAGCAGTGTTAAGTGGGCCTAAAGACATGCACACATCACTCTGGTTCCAGATGGTCTTCTAGGGCAGCTCCATGTAGAATGCATTGAAGTACTCCAAATGAGAGGTCAGTAATCAGCATGCTGTTTCAGTCCTGGAATTGGCAAAACTGCTGCCCAATTGGCAAAGGCTCCCATGATCATAGATGTTGAATGTTCTTCAAGCAGAAGCTGAGTTCAGAACCTCAGATTGTTCACCAAGTCCAAACGGGGCAATGCTACTCTATCCAAAATCAAAAATGGAAAGACTTGTTTATTAGATCCGATAGCCAGATGACAGAATGATTCACTTTTCTCAGCTTTGAGCTGCAACCTGTTCTAACCCTTCCATATCCTCACAGCCCTAGAACAGAATCGCAACAGCTTCACTTGGATGTTGGGGGCAGAGATATACTGTGTCTCTGGGTACTATCTCCATATTGATGATGCTTCACTCTATACAGTCAGATGATCTCACCAAGTACTACTGAATTGCATGAAAAAAACAATAAAAACTGTAAAAAAAGGAAAAAGGACTTCTTCTCAGCCTATGTTAGTCATCACAGATTTAGTAAGTTTTCCATTCAACACAGTGCTATGGATCTTCAACATGTTATTGTTCGTCACAACAACAACATTTAAATCTTTCTGATATCACTTGATCCTACTGGTTTTGATCCTTCATTAAAGTAATCTATCTGCCTCTTTCCTTTCCAGATGGGGATTCACAAGTCACTTTCACTCAGTCAGGTCCAGAACAAAAAAGAGCAGGAGAATCAAACAAGACTCACCTACTCTGGAAAAGGATGTGACATATATAACTATGCCGTGCTTTGGATCAAGCAGTTTCCAGGGAAGGGTCCGGAATGGTTGGCTCACTATTCAACAGAAATAGTGGGTTGGCCCACTATTCTCCAGCCATCAGAGGGAGATTCTCTGCCTTCAAAAGAAATTCTCAATTCTATCTGCAAAATCTAAGGACAGAAGACACCGGATGTCTATTATTGCACTGGAGATACGCCACACTGAAAATCTTACCTTAACTCTTGCAAAAACTCTTTCCTCCACTAAATATTAGAAGGATGTTCCTGGAGGTGGAGCTGTTGTTCCATCATGCTTTTATTCAGGAAAAAAATGTTCAGAATCCAAAAATAGAAGAAACCACAAAGGAAGAAGAAAAATAGGGAAGGAAACATTCACTTACCATCTGGAGCAGGAGTGTCTAGCAGGAGTGTCCTCAGAGCTGAAAGACATTGATTGATTCTTTATTCATTCCACATATTTTAAATTTAAGATTTCTTGACTTCAATTCCCCGAATTCTCCAGCCAGCATGAGAATCCTCTTCGTCATGGGGTTTGGGAGGTGGTTAAGCTTACGAGTTCTATGTATATGTTATTGATGAATTTACTCCTGGTTGCCATTCTTTGCTGTTTGTTTTGTATATTTTTATGGGTTTATTGCTATTATTATTATTTTACAAAAAAATGCATTGTACTGATATTTTTCATAAAGTCACCCAAAGTCATTTCTTGTGATAGCTACTCTTGTAAGAGGTCTTTCCCTTTATTTTTATTTTTTTGTACTTTGTATTTTGATAAGCTAATAAAAAATTAAAAGTGGAAGATGTCCTTTAGACTTCTCTATTCTATTCTAAAGAGGTCCAAAGGACATCCTCTACTGTTAATTTTTATTAGCTTATCAAAATATAAAGTACAAAAAGTATAAATAAAGGTAAAGTAAGGATAAAAAAGAGAAATAGGAAAAAAAGTGTAATGGAAAGGGAAAAAAAAAAACAGGATGTATTATCAAGTGATATCCCTGTCCATAGCAAGCCATAACATTAATCTTCTGCCAATTAACTTTTTGTTAAATGAGCATCATTTAAAAAACAGAAGACAGATGGATTTGTAAGGTAATATTGTGATGGGAAGGGAAGAGTTTGTAGTGACAGCATGAGTAGCCATTCTCAGTGTCTCCATTCATGTTCTTTAAGTCTCCCCACACCTGAACTTTCAGCCTCTTCCATTTTTTGGTCCTCAAGAGAGGCAATGTTGTCTGTGTTATTTCATTAAATGGTTTATACCCATTGGTGCTCAGTTTATAAAGCAAGAACACCTTCATATAATTGAAGTTTCTAAGACCAGTTTTCTAAATAGATATATTTATACTGACCATTATGGGGAAAAATTATTAATCTACCAATATTCCTCAAGCCAGGAAGATAAGGATTTTCTAAAACTTGGATGGAAGAATATAGAATTCTCAGGACTCTAGTCTAGATTGGAAATCAAAACCAATGCAGGAAGACCATCTCATCAAACACCTTCTCTATCAATACAAAGAAAGTAACTCGGTCTTCTCTATGAATTCATTCTGAACTGAATTCAGCTAGAAGGGATTTCACCTGATCCACAGCTACACAAGTTGCTCACTAAAGAGAATATCATTGTAAAGTAGAGGCAGTGTGGACATGCATCATTCCAGATATGAGCTCAAGATCTGCTGTTACCCAATAGTTGAAGTTGAGGATGTGACTTGGTTATATTTCTACCATCTGTGATTTCATGCAAATATTCCTGATGTGGCTTTTTCTTAAAGGAAGTAATTGAGAATATAGTTCAGATCTGTTTCAGGTGGAGAGAGTGAATTTCATTCCATCATGGAGCTACATATCTTGATTTCTTTCTTAACGGTCTTTCCTGCATGTAAAGGAAAAAAAACCCACATTTTTTTAAGATAGCAAGTAGTCTTTTTTCTACATTTCCTCGTACCCATTTTCTCTTTTTCTCCTTTCCATATTCTTGAATACAGGTATTTCATCACAGATTACACTTACTGAATCTGGTGATGGCCTTAAGAAGCCAGGAGATACTCTACGGCTGACTTGTACAGTCTCTGGATTTGCCATCACAAGCTATGGAGTGCACTGGATCCGTCAGCCCCCTTGGAAAGGCATTGGAATGGAATGGTGTTATCTGGAGTGGTGGAAGCACTTATTATAACAGTGCTTTCCAGAATCGGATCACCATCACAAGGGATACATCCAAAAACCAGGTTTTCCTTCAACTGACTGGTTTAAAGCCTGAGGACACTGGCACTTATTACTGTGCAGGATACACAGTGAAAGAAATGCTTTGCTCAAGCAGCCTAAAACTTCTCTTCCTCAAAATGAACCCTTAGTCATTTGTTGTTTTTGAATGGCAGCTGGCAACTAAATTGCTTTTCATGCTCTGCCAGCTATGTGTGCAAGTTTAAAAGGGGAAATTTGGAGCATGCCTTTACTACGGGAGCAAATGGGGCAGGCAGGTGTTCTTGGAATAAAGTGGTCCCACATGTTGCCCCTTTCTATCACATGTAAGGCTTCAAAGGTTATAACCAGCACCTTGAATCAAAACAGGAGCCTATTAGAAGCCAATACTACTCACAAACTAGCAGTGTTAAATGGGCCTAAAGGCATGCACACATAACTCTGGTTCCCAGATGGTCTTCAAGGGCAGCTCCATGTAGAATACATTGAACTACTCCAAATGAGAGGTCAGTAATCAGCATGCTGTTCCAGTTCAGGAATTGGCAAAACTGCTGCCCAATAGGCTATGTTGTGGGTCCCATCTCTCAGGTATGTACATCTAGGCTGACACAAAAGTGTTCTTCTCTTCTCCTCCCTTCCCTTCCCTTCTCTTCTCTCCTCTCTCCTTCGATTTTGACTTCTCTTCTCCCTATTTTATGCTTGATGCTGCTGTTTGACTGGCAGCTGTTATTGATGATAGGGGATATAAAGGCAAGCAGGATCAAGTGATATCCCTGTCCATAGCAAGTCATAAAATTAATCTTCGGCCAATTAACTTTTTTTGGGGTAAATGAGCATCATTTTAAAAACTGAACACAGATGATTTTATAAGGCAATATTGTGATGAGAAGGGAAGGGAAGAGTTTATAGTGACAGCATCAGTAGCCATTCTCCGTGTCTCCATTCATGGTCTTAAAGTCTCTCCACTCCCGAACCCTCAGCCACTTCCATTTTTTGGGCCCTGAAGAGAGGCAATGTTGTCTATACCTCAATGGATCTGTGTTAGTTCATAAAATGGTTTGTACCCATTGGTGCTCAGTTTAAAAAGCAAGAACACCTTCATATAATTGAAGTTTCCAAGACCAGTTTTCTAAATAGGTATATTTATACTGACCATTATGGGAAAAATAAATTTATTGTTCTACCAATACTCCTCAAGCCTGGAAGATAAGGATTTTCTAAAACTTGGATGGAAGAATATAGAATTCTCAGGACTGTAGTCTAGATTGGAAATCAAAACCAATTCAGGAAGACCATCTCATCAAACAACTTCTGTATCAATTCAAAGAAAATAACTAGGTCTTGTCTACTGAACTGAATTCAGCTAGATGGGATTTCACCTGATCCACAGCTACACAAGTTTCCCACAAGAGTGAATATAAATGTACAGTAGAGGCAGTGTGGACATACACCATTCCTGATATGAGCTCAAGGTCTGCTGTTACACAATAGTTGAAGTTGAGGATGTGACTTGGTTATATTTGTACGATCTGTGATTTCATGCAAATATTCCTGGTGTGGCTTTTTCTTAAAGCCAGTAATTGAGAATATAGTTCAGATCAGTTTCAGGTGGAGAGAGTGAATTTCATTCCTCCATCATGGAGCTACATATCTTGATTTCTTTCTTAATGGTCTTTCCTGCATGTAAGGGAAAAAAAAAACACATTTTTTTTAAGATAGCAAGTGGTTTTTTTTCTACATTTCCTCATACCCATTTTTTTTCCTTTCTATATCCTTGAATACAGGTATCTCATCACAGATTACACTTACTGAGTCTGGTGATGGCCTTAAGAAGCCAGGGGATACTCTACGGCTGACTTGTACAGTCTCTGGATTTGCCATCACAAGCTATGCAGTGCACTGGATCCGTCAGCCCCCAGGAAAGGCATTGGAATGGAATGGTGTTATATGGGCTAGTGGAAGAACTAACTATAACAGTGCTCTCCAGAATCGGATCAGCATCACAAGGGATACATCCAAAAACCAGGTTTTCCTTCAATTGACTGGTTTAAAGCCTGAGGACACCGGCACTTATTACTGTGCAAGAGACACAGTGAAAGAAATGCTTTGCTCAAGCAGCCTAAAACTTCTCTTCCTCAAAATGAACCCTTAGTCATTTGTTGTTTTTGAATGGCAGATGGCAACTAGATTGCTTTTCATGCTCTGCCAGCTATGTGTGGAAGTTTGAAAGGGGAAATTTAGAGCATGCCTTTACTACGGGAGCAAATGGGGCAGGCAGGTGTTCTTGGAATAAAGTGGTCCCACATGTTGCCCCTTTCTATCACATGTAAGACTTCAAAGGTGATAACCAGCACCTTGAATCAAAACAGGAGCCTATTAGAAGCCAATACTACTCACAAACTAGCAGTGTTAAATGGGCCTAAAGGCATGCACACATAACTCTGGTTCCCAGATGGTCTTCAAGGGCAGCTCCATGTAGAATACATTGAACTACTCCAAATGAGAGGTCAGTAATCAGTATGCTGTTCCAGTTGAGGAATTGGCAAAACTGCTGCCCAATAGGCTATGTTGTGGATCCCATCTCTCAGGTATGTACATCTAGGCTAACACAAAAGTGTTCTTCTCTTCTCTTCTCTGTCCTTCCATTTTGACTTCTCTTCTCCCTACTTTATGCTTGATGCTGCTGATTGACTGGCAGCTGTTATAGATGATAGGGGATATAAAGGCAAGCAGGATCAAGTGATATAAATGTCCATAGCAAGTCATAAAATTAATCTTCTATCAATTAACTTTTTTGTTAAATGAGCATCATTTTTTTTAAAAAAAGGTAGATGATTTTATAAGGCAATATGGTGAAGGGAAGGGAAGGGAAGAGTTTATAGTGACAGCATCAGTAGCCATTCTCCGTGTCTCCATTCATGGTCTTAAAGTCTCTCCACTCCCGAACCCTCAGCCACTTCCATTTTTTGGGCCCTGAAGAGAGGCAATGTTGTCTATACCTCAATGGATCTGTGTTATTTCATAAAATGGTTTGTACCAATATGTGCTCAGTTTAAAAAGCAAGAACACCTTCATATAACTGAAGTTTCTAAGACCAGTTTTCTAAATAGATATATTTATACTGACCATTATGGGAAAAATAAATTTATTGATCTACCAATATTCCTCAAGCCAGGAAGATAAGGCTTTCCTAAAACTTGGATGGAAGAATATAGAATTCTCAGGACTCTAGTCTAGATTGGAAATCAAAACCAATTCAGGAAGACCATCTCATCAAACACCTTCTGTATCAATTCAAAGAAAGTAACTTGGTCTTGTTTATGAATTCATTCCAAACTGAATTCAGCTAGAAGGAATTTCACCTGATCCACAACTACAGAGGTTTCCCACAAGAGCGAATATTAATGTATAGTAGAGGCAGTGTGGATATGCACCATTCCTGATATGAGCTCAAGGTTTGCTGTTACCCAATAGTTGAAGTTGAGGATGTGACTTGGTTATATTTGTACCATCTGTGATTTCATGCAAATATTCCTGGTGTGGCTTTTTCTTAAAGGCAGTAATTGAGAATATAGTTCAGATCAGTTTCAGGTGGAAAGAGTGAATTCCATTCCTCCATCATGGAGCTACATATCTTGGTTTCTTTCTTAATGATCTTTCCTGCATGTAAGGGGGAAAAAACCCCACATTTTTTACCATAGCAAGTAGTCCTTTTTCTACATTTCCTCATACCCATTTTCTCTTTTTGTCCTTTATATATTTTTGAATGCAGGTATTTCATCACAGATTACCCTTACTGAGTCTGGTGATGGCCTTAAGAAGCCAGGAGATACTCTACCGCTGACTTGTACAGTCTCTGGATTTGCCATCACAAGTTATGGAGTGTCCTGGATCCGTCAGCTCCCTGGAAAGACATTGGAATGGAATGGTGCTATCTGGGCTGCTGGAAGCACTCAGTATAACAGTGCTCTCCAGAATCGGATCACCATCACAAGGGATACATCCAAAAACCAGGTTTTCCTTCAACTGACTGGTTTAAAGCCTGAGGATACCGGCACTTATTACTGTGCAGGATACACAGTGAAGAAATGCTTTGCTCTAGCAGCCTAAAACTTCTCTTCCTCAAAATGAACCTTTAGTGATTTGTTGTTTTTGAATGGCAGCTGGCAACTAGATTGCTTTCCATGCTCTGCCAGCTATGTGTGTAAGTTTAAAAGGGGAAATTTGGAGCCTCCCTTTACTACAGGAGCAAATGGGGCAGGCAGATGTTCTTGGAATAAAGTGGTCTTACAAGTTGCCCCTTTCTATGACATGTAAGGCTTCAAAGGTGATAACCAGCACCTTGAATTATAACAGGAGCCTATTGGAAGCCAATGCAACTCATAAACTAGCAGTGTTAAATTGGTCTAAAGAGATGTACTCTGGTTCCCAGATGGTTTTCAAGGGCAGCTCCATGTAGAATCCGTTGAACTACTCCAAATGAGAGGTCAGTAATCAGTATGCTGTTCCAGTCCAGGAATTGGCAAAATTGCTGCCCAATAGGCAAAGGTCCCTACGATCATAGTTCTTGAATGTTCTTCAAGCAGAAGCTAAGTTCAGAACCTCAGATTTTTCACCAAGTCCAAACAGGGCAATGCTACTATATCCAAGATCAAAAATGGAAAGACTCTGTTTATTAGATCCAACAGCCAGATGCCAGAATGATTCAGTTTGCTCAGCATTGAGCTGCAACCTGTTCTACCCCCTCCATATCCTCACAGCCCTAGAACAGAACCTCAGCAGCTTCACTTGGATGGATGGGGGCAGAGATATACTGTGCCTCTGGGTACCATCTCCATATTGATGATGCCTCACTCTGTACAGGCAGATGATCTCACCAAGTACTACTGAAATGTATGAAAAAAACAATAAACTGTAAAAAAAGGAAAAAGAAGAAAAGGAAAAATGACTATGTTAGTCATCACAGATTAATTAAGTTTTCCATTTACCACAATACTATGGCTCTTCAACATGTTCTTGTTCGTCACAACACCATCATGTAAATCTTTCTGACTTTTTTTAAAATAAAAAATATTTTTTTAATAAGGAGTTAAATTGTGAGAAGATTGCTGTAGACAGGGATATCACTTGATCCTACTGGTTTTGATCCTTCATTAAAGTAATCTATCTGCCTCTTTCCTTTCCAGATGGGGATTCACAAGTCACTCTCACAAGGCTGGTCCAGAACAAAAAAGAGCAGAAGAATCCACGAGATTCACCTGTTCTATAAAAGGATTTGACATAAATAATTATGGCCTGCTTTGGATCAAGCAGTTTCCAAGGAAGGGTCCGGAATGGTTGGCTCACTATTCAACAGAAACAATCAACCACTATTCTCCAGCCATCAGAGGGAGATTCTCTGCCTTCAAAAGAAATTCTCAATTCTATCTGCAAAAGAACTATCTAAGGACAGAAAACACCAGATGTCTATTATTGCCCTGGAGATACACAATGCTGAAAATCTTACATTAACTCTTGCAAAAACTCTGTCCTCAACTAAATCTTAGAAGGATGTTCCTGGAGGTGGAGCTATTGTTCCATCATGCTTTTATTCAGGAAAAAAAAAGTTCAGAATCCAAAAATAGAAGAAACCACAAAGGAAGAACAAAAATAGGGAAGGAAACATTCACCTACCATCTGGAGCAGCTGTCTAGCAGGAGTGTCCTCAGAGCTGAAAGACATTGATTGATTGTTTATTGATTCCACATATTTTAAACTTTAGATGCCTTGACTTCAATTCCCTGAATTCTGCAGCCACCATGAATTCTCCTGAGAATCTCTTAGTCACAGGGATTGGGAGGTGGTTAAGCTTACGAGTTCTATGTATGTGTTATTGATGAATTTACTCCTGGTTGCCATTCTTTGCAGTTTGTTTTGTATATTTTTATGGGTTTATTACTATTATTATTATTTTACAAAAAATTGCATTGTACTGATATTTTTCATAAAATCACCAAATGTATTTCTTGTGATAGCTACTCTTTTAAGAAGTCTTTCCCTTTATTTATTTTTTTTGTACTTTGTATTTTGATAAACTAATAAAAAATTAAAAGTGGAAGATGTCCTTTAGACCTCTCTATTCTATTCTAAAGAGGTCCAAGGGACATCCTCTACTGTTAATTTTTTATTAGCTTATCAAAATATAAAGTACAAAAAAGATAAAGGGAAAGTAAGAATACAAAAGAGAAATAAAAAAAAAGTTTACAGGAAAGGGGGGGAAAAGAAAAAAAAAACATTCACTTCCAACTCTTTTTTTAGTGCAGTAGAATAAGGTAATAACATTCAGCCCCTATTCCTCCACCTGGCCCACTAGGATAGGAAGTCAGGCTATTTTGTGGGTCCCATCTCTCAGATATGTACATCTAGGCTGACACAAAAGTGTTCATCTCTTCTTTTCTTCTCTTCTCTTCTCTTCTCTTCTCTTCTCTTCTCTTCTCTTCTCTTCTCTTCTCTTCTCTTCCCTTCCCTTCCCTTCCCTTCCCTTCTCTTCTCTTCTCTTCTCTTCTCTTCTCTCTCCTTCCATTTTGACTTCTCTTATCCCCACTTCATGCTTGATGCTGCTGTTTGACTGGCAGCTACTGTTGATGATGGGGTATATAAAGGCAATGAGGATCCAATGATATCCCTGTCAATAGCAAGGCATAAAATTACTCTTCCCCCAATTAACCTTTTTGTCAAATGAGCATCCTTTTAAAAACAGAAGACAGATGGATTTATAAGGCAATATTGTGATGGGAAGGGAAGGGAAGAGTTTATATTGACAGCATCAGTAGCCATTCTCCGTGTCTCCATTCATGGTCTTCAAGTATCTCCAAATCTGAACCTTCAGCCACTTCCATTTTTTTGGCCCTGAAGAGAGGCAATGTTGTAAATCAGAATTTACTCCTGGTTGCCCTTCTTTGCTGTTTGTTTTGTTTATTTTTATCGGTTTATTGCTATTATTATTATTTTACAAAAAATTGCATTGTACTGATATTTTTCATAAAGTTACCCAAAGTCATTTCTTGTGATAGCTACTCTTGTAAGAGGTCTTTCCCTTTTTTAGTACTTTGTATTTTGATAAACTAATAAAAAATTAAAAGTGGAAGATGTCCTTTAGACCGCTCTATTCTATTCTAAAGTGGTCCAAAGAACATCCTCTACTGTTAATTTTTTATTAGCTTATCAAAATATAAAGTACAAAAAAAATAAAGGTAAAGATAAAAAAGAGAAATAGGAAAAAAAGTGTACAGGAAAGGGGGAAAAAAGAAAAAACCATTCACTTCCAACTCTTTTTTTAATGCAGTAGAATAAGGTAATAACATATATCCCCAATTCCTCCACCTGGTGCACTAGGATAGGAAGTCAGGCTATGTTGTGGGTCCCATCTCTCAGGTATGTACATCTAGGCTGATACAAAAGTGTTCATCTCTTTCTCCCTTCCCTTCCCTCCCCTTCCCTTCTTTTCTCTTCTCTTCTCTCTCCTCACCTCATGTCACCTCACCTCATCTCACCTACCTTCCATTTTGACTTCTCTTATCCCCACTTCATGCTTGATGCTGCTATTTGACTGGCAGCTACTGTTGATGATGGGGGATATAAAGGCAAGCAGGATCCAATGATATCCCTGTCAATAGCAAGGCATAAAATTACTCTTCCCCCAATTAAACTTTTTGTTAAATGAGCATCATTTAAAAAACAGAACACAGATGGATTTATAAGGCAATATTGTAATGGGAAGGGAAGAGTTTATAGTGACAGCATCAGTAGCCATTCTCAGTGTCTCCATTCATGGTCTTCAACTCTCCCCACACCTGAACTTTCAGTCACTTCCATTTTTGGGTCCTGAAGAGAGGCAATGTTGTCTATACCTCAATGGATCTGTGTTATTTCATGAAATGGTTTGTAACTATTGGTGCTCAGTTTATAAGGCAAGAACACCTTCATATAATTGAAGTTTCTAAAACCAGTTTTCTAAATAGATATATTTATACTGACCATTATGGGAAAAATAAATTTATTAATATATCAATATTCCTTAAGACAGGAAGATAAGGCTTTCCTAAAACTTGGATGGAAGAATATAGAATTCTCAGGACTCTAGTCTAGATTGGAAATCAAAACCAATTCAGGAAGACCATCTCATCAAACACCTTCTGTATCAATTCAAAGAAAACAACATGGTCTTGTCTATGAATTCATTCCAAACTGAATTCAACTAGAAGGGATTTCACGTAATCCACAGCTACATAAGTTGCTCACTAAAGCGAATATCAATGTACAGTAGATGCAGTGTGGACATGCACCATTCCTGATATGAGCTCAACACAATAGTTGAAGTTGAGGATGTGACTTGGTTATATTTGTACGATCTGTGATTTCATGCAAATATTCCTGGTGTGGCTTTTTCTTAAAGGCGGTAATTTAGAATATAGTGCAGATCAGTTTCAAGTGGAGAGAGTGAATTCTGTACCTCAATCATGGAGCTTTTTATCTTGATTTCTTTCTTAATGATCTTTCCTGCATGTAAGGGGGAAAAAACCCACAATTTTTAAAATAGCAAGTGGTCTTTTTTCTACATTTCCTCATACCCATTTTCTCTTTTTGTCCTTTCTATATTCTTGAATGCAGGTATTTCATCACAGATTACCCTTACTGAGTCTGGTGATGGCCTTAAGAAGCCAGGAGATTCTCTACAGCTGACTTGTACAGTCTCTGGATTTGCCATCACAAGCTATGGAGTGTCCTGGATCCGTCAGCCCCCAGGAAAGGCATTGGAATGGAATGGTGCTATCTGGAATGATGGAAGCACTGATTATAACAGTGCTCTGCAGAATCGGATCACCATCACAAGGGATACATCCAAAAACCAGGTTTTCCTTCAACTGACTGGTTTAAAGCCTGAGGACACTGGCACTTATTACTGTGCAGGATACACAGTGAAAGAAATGCTTTGCTCAAGCAGCCTAAAACTTCGCTTCCTCAAAATGAACCCTTAGTCATTTTTTGTTTTTGAATGGCAGCTGGCAACTAGATTGCTTTCTATGCTCTGCCAGCTATGTGTGAAAGTTTAAAAGGGGAAATTTGGAGCATGCCTTTACTTTGGGAGCAAGTGGGGCAGGCAGGTGTTCTTGGAATAAAGTGGTCCCTCAAGTTGCCCCTTTCTGTGATATGTAAGGCTTCAAAGGTGATAACCAGCACCTTGAATCATAACAGGAGCCTATTGGAAGCCAATGCAACTCACAAACCAGCAGTGTTAAGTACGCCTAAAGACATACACACATAACTCTGGTTCCCAGATGGTCTTCAAGGGCAGCTCCATGTGGAATGCATTGAACTACTCCAAATGAGAGGTCAGTAATCAGTATGCTGTTCCAGTTCAGGAATTGGCAAAACTGCTGCCCAATAGGCTATGTTGTGGGTCCCATTTCTCAGGTATGTACATCTAGGCTGACACAAAAGTGTTCTTCTCTTCTCTTCTCTTCTCTTCTCTTCTCTTCTCTTCTCTTCTGTCTCCTTCCATTTTAACTTCTCCCTACTTTATGCTTGATGCTGCTGTTTGACTGGCAGCTGTTATTGATGATAGGGAATATAAAGGCAAGCAGGATCAATTGATATCCCTGTCCATAGCAAGTCATCAAATTAATCTTCCCCCAATTAACCTTTTTTGTTAAATGAGCATCATTTAAAAAACACAAGACAGATGTATTTATAAGGCAATATTGTGATGGGAAGGGAAGAGTTTGTAGTGACAGCATCAGTAGCCATTCTCAGTGTCTCCATTCATGGTCTTCAACTCTCCCCACATCTGAACTTTCAGTCACTTCCATTTTTTGGTCCTGAAGAGAGGCAATTTATTTTATTTTTTTATTTTTAAAATTTATAAACCGCCCCACTCCCGTAGGACTCTGGGCGGCTAACAATAAAAACACAACATAACTTAACAAAACAAACAATACAATAACAGTCATCAAGGGGTCAGGTTTTATAAACCCCAGGCCTGCTGGAAAGCCAGGTCTTAAGCAGCTTGTGGAAAACCAACAGGGTGGGAGCGGTCCTAATCTCCGGGGGGAGCTGGTTGCAAGACGTGGGCACCATCACAGAGAAAGCCCTCCTCCGCAGTCCCACCAAATGGCACTGCTTGGCCGACAGGGCGTGAAGGAGGCCCAGCCTGAGGGATCTAACCGGCCGAAGGGAACTATGAGGTAGTAGGCGGTCTCGCATATAGCCTGGCCCTGAGCCATATAGGGCTTTAAAGGTAATAACCAACACCTTGAATTGGACCTGGAGACCAATAGGCAACCAGTGCAGCTCACGGAGGATAGGTGTAACATGGGTGTATCGAGGAGCACCCACTATCACTCGTGCGGCTACATTCTGGACCAACTGTAGTCTCCGAATACTTTTCAAGGATAGCCCAATGTAGAGCGCGTTGTCTATACCTCAATGGATCTGTGTTATTTCATTAAATGGTTTATACCCATTGGTGCTCAATTTATAAGGCAAGAACACCTTCATATAATTGAAGTTTCTAAGACCACTTTTCTAAATAGATATATTTATACTGACCATTATGGGAAAAATAAATTTATTAATATATCAATATTCCTTAAGCCAGGAAGATAAGGCTTTCCTAAAACTTGGATGGAAGAATATAGAATTCTCAGGACTCTAGTCTAGATTGGAAATCAAAACCAATTCAGGAAGACCATCTCATCAAACACCTTCTGTATCAATTCAAAGAAAACAACATGGTCTTGTCTATGAATTCATTCCAAACTGAATTCAGCTAGAAGGGATTTCACGTAATCCACAGCTACATAAGTTGCTCACTAAAGCGAATATCAATGTACAGTAGAGGCAGTGTGGATATGCACCATTCCTGATATGAGCTCAACACAATAGTTGAAGTTGAGGATGTGACCTGGTTATATTTGTACCATCTGTAATTTCATGCAAATATTCCTGGTGTGGCTTTTTCTTAAAGGCAGTAATTGAGAATATAGTTCAGATCAGTTTCAGGTGGAGAGAGTGAATTCCGTGCCTTAATCATGGAACTACATATCTTGATTTCTTTCTTAATGGTCTTTCCTGCATGTAAGGGAAAAAAACCCACATTTTTTTTAAAATAGCAAGTAGTCTTTTTTCTACATTTCCTCATACCCATTTTCTCTTTTTGTTCTTTCCATTTTCTTGAATACAGATATTTCATCACAGATTACACTTACTGAGTCTGGTGATGGCCTTAAGAAGCCAGGAGATTCTCTACGGCTGACTTGTACAGTCTCTGGATTTGCCATCACAAGCTATGGAGTGTCCTGGATCCGTCAGCCCCCAGGAAAGGCATTGGAATGGAATGGTGTTATCTGGGCTAGTGGAAGCACTTACTATAACAGTGCTCTCCAGAATCGGATCAGCATCACAAGGGATACATCCAAAAACCAGGTGTTCCTTCAATTGACTGGTTTAAAGCCTGAGGACACCGGCACTTATTACTGTGCAAGACACACACTGAAAAAAATGCTTTGCTCAAGGAGCCTAAAACTTCTCTTCCTCAAAATAAATCATTAGTCATTTGTTGTTTTTGAATGGCAGCTGGCAACTAGATTCTTTTCCATGCTCTGCCAGCTATGTGTGAAATTTTAAAATTTGAAGCATTCTTTACTATGGGAGCAAATGGGGCAGGCAGATGTTCTTGGAATAAAGTGGTCCCTCAAGTTGCCCCTTTCTATTACATGTAAGGCTTCAAAGGTGATAACCAGCACCTTGAATCATAACAGGAGTCTATTGGAAGCCAATGCTAGCAGTGTTAAATGGGCCTAAAGACATGCACACATAACTCTGGTTCCCAGATGGTCTTCAAGGGCAGCTCCATGTAGAATGCATTGAACTACTCCAAATGAGAGGTCAGTAATCAGTATGCTGTTCCAGTTCAGGAATTGGCAAAACTGCTGCCCAATAGGCTATGTTGTGGGTCCCATCTCTCAAGTATGTACATCTAGGCTGACACAAAAGTGTTCTTCTCTTCTCTTCTCTTCTCTCTCCTTCCATTTTGACTTCTCCCTACTTTATGCTTCATGCTGCTGTTTGACTGGTAGCTGTTATTGATGATAGGGAATATAAAGGCAAGCAGGATCAAGTGATATCCCTGTCCATAGGAAGTCATAAAATTAATCTTCCCCCAATTAACCTTTTTGTTAAATGAGCATCATTTAAAAAACACAAGACAGATGTATTTATAAGGCAATATTGTGATGGGAAGGGAAGAGTTTATAGTGACAGCATATAGAAGACAAGCAATGTTGTCTATACCTCAATGGATCTGTGTTATTTCATTAAATGGTTTGTACCCATTGGTGCTCAGTTTATAAGGGAAGAACACCTTCATATAATTGAAGTTTCTAAGACCAGTTTTCTAAATAGATATATTTATACTGACCTTTATGGGGAAAATATTAATCTATCAATATTCCTCAAGCCAGAAAGATAAGGCTTTCCTAAAACTTGGATGGAAGAATATAGAATTCTCAGGATTCTAGTCTACATTGGAAATCAAAACCAATTCAGGAAGACCATCTCATCAAACACCTTCTGTATCAATTCAAAGAAAACAACATGGTCTTGTCTATGAATTCATTCCAAACTGAATTCAGCTAGAAGGGATTTCACGTAATCCACAGCTACATAAGTTGCTCACTAAAGCGAATATCAATGTATAGTAGAGGCAGTGTGGATATGCACCATTCCTGATATGAGCTCAACACAATAGTTGAAGTTGAGGATGTGACTTGGTTATATTTGTACCATCTGTAATTTCATGCAAATATTCCTGGTGTGGCTTTTTCTTAAAGGCAGTAATTGAGAATATAGTTCAGATCAGTTTCAGGTGGAAAGAGTGAATTCCGTGCCTTAATCATGGAACTACATATTTTGGTTTCTTTCTTAATGATCTTTCCTGCATGTAAGGGGGAAAAAAACCCCACATTTTTTATGATAGAAAGTAGTCTTTTTTCTAAATTTCGTTATACCCAATTTCTCTTTTTGTCCTTTATATATTTTTGAATGCAGGTATTTCATCACAGATTACACTTACTGAGTCTGGTGATGGCCTTAAGAAGCCAGGAGATACTCTACTGTTGACTTGTACAGTCTCTGGATTTGCCATCACAAGTTATGGAGTGTCCTGGATCCGTCAGACCCCTGGAAAGACATTGGAATGGAATGGTGCTATCTGGGCTGGTGGAAGCACTCAGTTGTAGTAATCACTCCTTAGTCATTGAAGGGTGCAAAGAAATGGCCACCCTACGCAGCCTTTTATTGTTTATATAGAGGTTCACAAATAGCAAAAGATACAGCATGGCAACAGCATTTTATTGGCTAAAATCCTTTACCAATCCTCAAGAGTAAAAAGTTAGAGGCCATAAACAGGAAAACTTGTTGTTCACCCATTAGCCTTATCAAATTGGCAAGGTCACATAGACCTGCGTCACGTCACCATGGTGATGTGGGAGGGGGGGAGGAGAAGAAGATGCATAACAAAGGCACAAGCGTTGGGAGGGCAGTTTTCTGCTCACAACTTTCGTCTGTCTCTTATCCCTACATCTCACTCCTTTTTGTTTTGTTAGACAAAATATCGCCATAAGCAGGGTTAATAAAAGATTATAATCAGGAGAGGAGCATCCTTGCAGTTGTTAATATAGGGCCAAAACTTGACCCTGAGGCAATGTGAGAGAGGATCTGCTAGGATTTAAAGCTCTAATACATATATTGCAAAATGAAAGAAATACATTACATAAACAGCACCCATAAAGATCCTAAGGTACCAATTTTCAAATCAAAGGCCAAATTGTGTAAAATTTAAATCTGGTGCTGGATGGTTTATGAATTATCAGAAATATTGAAACAATACATTTCCTCAAAATGTTTACAACCGAAATGCTGGTGTAGAAGCAAATAATCAATTGCAGCGTGATTTTGCAAAATAGCTCTTCTCAAATTTTGCAGTTCATGGCTGATCGCTGAAATAGTTGAAGAAGTAGTATTAAGTGTCTTTGCCAAATTTCATATAATAGCATTAATGTTGAGGTGGGCACGAACAGCGAGTCCTGGCACGCCCACTGGAGATATAGCCAATGCTACAAAGTAAGGTTGTCTCAGAGTCACAAGTGTTGTCTAGCATGACATCACATGGAGAATGGTTCATGTGAACTTGTTGTTTGGAAAGCAAAACAGGAATCAGCTGGCTGAGGCAACATTGCACTTCACTAATATTAGCAGGAAGATAATTTAAAGTTTCTTGACCACACGTATAAAACCCTCCTTGCAGTAGCCAAGCATGTCCAAAATGAAAGGAAGTCTCTATTGAAGCTGTGCAATTTAAAGCAGGTGAGCCAATGCGATGACAGTGAGGTTTTTTAAGTAATAACCTCCCAGAGTCAGTGAAGTTTTGAATTACTGTAGAAGGGGTGCAAACAAAGACTAAACATGTAGAAAGCAAATTACATATAATACATTTCAGATAAACAAAAGAAGTCATTTTGTGTGATGTTAGATTTTGCTTCATTCATTGTTCGAATGATTGTTTAAGTGAGATGACAGTTACAGTTGTCAAAGGGCAGATGTTAACGATCAGACATAAACAAATGATGGATAAAAAATTTGCAGTTAAAACCGCAAAAATGGCAGCACACAGGTTCTTGGGGATCAAGTTCTTTACATCTCCCCATGTCACTGGCTGCCTGGCATGTCAGGATTGGATTACTTGTTGTGCCATCTATAGAGTCACCCTTGCCATTTCTGGGACTGGGTCCAGGGACCGGTGCAACGACATCCCTGGCTGGGTGATCACAACGCGCTGGAATCCGCAAAGGTCCTGTTGGAGCAAGCACAGCAGCATAGCCCCGCCCCCAAGTGATCAGAGGGACTGGTCCCAACCATGCTTTGTCTGGTAATGCCCGATATGCCAGAGGTGGAGGCAAGCTTGTTTTCTGTTAAAAGTGTTTCTAATAAGCAGTCAAATTTGGAATGGAAATATTCAATTGGTGTAATGTAAATAATACTTTTTGAACCTGTTGTATTACCCACTACAAATTGGGTATCCTAGATAATCCGTCCTTTTTTATTTATTTGTGAAGGCAGTCCTTGAAAGACCAATTAGCACGTTCCACGATAGCTTGACCCGTGGAATTATAGAGAAAACCATGAGTAAAAACAATATTTCAGGTTGTATAAAATTGTCCCAAAAAAGATGAAAAATAACATGTGAACCTGTTTCCCCTCATAGAGGTGGGGGAAATTGTTCCTAAATATCTATTTGTGAATATACATTTCTAAAAAGCCAAAAAAAGAAAACATGGATAATGTCCATTTGTCATAGTTGATTAGAGGCAAAACCACATAAAAGACATAAAAAAAGACATACAAAAGACATAAAAAAAAAATTAGGCCCAGGAAGGGAGGAGTGATTGTGTATATGAGAAACAAAATTATAAATGCTTTCAGTTTTAGAGCAGCTGCTGCAAAGTTAAAAACAAAGTCATAAGATTGGGGCCAATCCTGGGCATGATGTAAGCACCTGAGGGAGTAAAAGTAAGTTGGCACACATAATGAGAGTCAGAGATTAAGTTAAAAGACTGTTGAGAAAAGGTTTGAAAAGCTAAAATAATTCTGAGCATTGTGATAAGGGTTGCATTGCAGTGTAGGACACTTTCCAGGTATCATCCTTGTAAGCAATTGCTCCTCTCATTCACCCTTCATCAGAAAAAGCAATAACTTGTGGCAAGGGAGAAAGAGAAAGAAAATAGTGGCTGGACTGGAAAGGAAACAGTCATTAAACAAGCAAGTCAAAGATCATTAGGCAAATGATATGAAAGTCATTTAAAGCACATTAAAGAAATAAGTTATTTTTGAAAACAATATTAATTAATCAGTTTCTTTTTGGACAGCAAACTCTTGTGCGTCCTAAGGTTATCATTTTAACAACCACCTGGATAAAAAATAAAACATTTTGGAATGGGATGTGGGATAAGTAAATATTATTTAATTTAATATATTTTCTGTACTTCTATTACAGTTAATACTCCATTAGGTAATTTATTGGTAGGAAAAAATCAAAAGTGTGAAATTCTGTCCACAAATTGAGTATTCATGATGTCATCAATTTGTGCAACTATATTTTTTTCTGGGACTTATTGCAATCCTAAATCATTATATATTTTTTGAAAGCCAATTAAATTGTATTTTTGGTGTTTCAATTTAAGCAAAGTCCATTTAGATGGAAATAATTTTTATATAAATAGGTTAAATATATATATAAATCTATAACAATGTAATTCAGTTAGTTCTTTTGGCTGTTGGATATAAAAAATATTGTCCAACATTACTGCTTCTCTTTTGAGTAAAAAAAATTATTTGCCGAAACTGTATAGGTGAATGTCAAGTTTTAAATTCACTCCATTCTTTTTAGATTATAATTCTAAGCAGAGGAAAAAAATTTTTTTAAACGAACAGTTCCCCCCCCCCTTCCTGTCTCTGGCTTTTTAAGCTATGCAGCCAGCCGAAAGAGACAGGGGGGGGGGGAATCTCACCACCCAAAAATAGTTTCACCTCCTTCCTATGCATTTTGCAATAAATTCTTCTCATACATTTTCCATGAAATTCTTTTCATACAAATATTTACTATTATTTTTACAGTTAGGGAAAAAATGGGTGGGTTTTGAAAGCTAACACACACTTCAACAAATTAACTCATTTAGTTTCATACTGACTGTTTGCATAAAACCATTTCACATACAATTATTTCATTTCATACTTTCTCCAGGCAAACCATATATTCTTAACAAGGCCTTTTTGTATTGTTGTTATCAGAGAGGGCTTTGAGCCTCTTCCAAGTCTTGGAATAACACAGAACAACACAGACAAATATATATACACAGATACTGTTACAACATTTATTTAGACATATAACTTGTCTTGCAAGAAGCGAGAAAAATGACAAGGTGATTTCAACCAAAAAGTGGTTTTGAGGGCCCTAATCATTTCCCATTTTTCTCACCATTCCAAGCCCAAGCATAATGTTCTGAGTGGCCACACACATAACACAAAACACAAAACACAACCGGCTAACTTAATATATTACAAAGTTTCAAAGCATTCTGATTGCTCAAAAGAGTTTGTTCTGAGGGAGTAAATTTTGATTTATGACTTTAACTAATAAACAAAGAATTAGCCTCTTCAGAAGAAGCTGAAAATCCAATTAAAGATGTTTTTAGAAGGAATAAATTTTACTTAGTTGCTAGCAGAAGCGGGCTGATAGTTAATTGCCGTTCTGAAGTATTTGGGTCCATTTTTTTTTCTTTTTGACAGGAGTGAACACTAAAGGTGTTTATACTGAAGCCCAAGGTTCAAGATGTAATTTATGCTCTATCTTTTAGCCTAAGCGTCCGATGCTTAGGATTGGAAAAACACTGTTTTCTTATCTCCCCAATCAGCTTCCTTATGTTTGTTTCAAGCGTTGCCAAGCCTGATTTCTGTAGAAGGAGTCTGAACTCCTGTACATACTTTTGCTGAGGGTGAGATAATTTACAGCCCATACTTACTCACTGAGGGGTCTCGTAAGACGAAAGTGCACCTAGGGGTCTGTTCCAGATGATGGTAAGTATGTTGGCAGCTGCTTCTTCCCGTAGGGGTCCCAAAACAAAATGTCCCTGTTTGGGCGCCAGCTGTAGTAATCACTCCTTAGTCATTGAAGGGTGCAAAGAAATGGCCACCCTATGCAGCCTTTTATTGTTTATATAGAGGTTCACAAATAGCAAAAGATACAGCATGGCAACAGCATTTTATTGGCTAAAATCCTTTACCAATCCTCAAGAGTAAAAAGTTAGAGGCCATAAACAGGAAAACTTGTTGTTCACCCATTAGCCTTATCAAATTGGCAAGGTCACATAGACCTGCGTCACGTCACCATGGTGATGTGGGAGGGGGGGAGGAGAAGAAGATGCATAACAAAGGCACAAGCATTGGGAGGGCAGTTTTCTGCTCACAACTTTCGTCTGTCTCTTATCCCTACACTCAGTATAACAGTGCTCTCCAGAATTGGATCACAATCACAAGGGATACATCCAAAAACCAGGTGTTCCTTCAATTGACTGGTTTAAAGCCTGAGGACACCGGCACTTATTACTGTGCAGGATACACAGTGAAGAAATGCTTTGCTCTAGCAGCCTAAAACTTCTCTTCCTCAAAATGAACCTTTAGTGATTTGTTGTTTTTGAATGGCAGCTGGCAACTAGATTGCTTTCCATGCTCTGCCAGCTATGTGTGGAAGTTTAAAAGGGGAAATTTGGAGCCTCCCTTTACTACAGGAGCAAATGGGGCAGGCAGATGTTCTTGGAATAAAGTGGTCTTACAAGTTGCCCCTTTCTATGACATGTAAGGCTTCAAAGTTGATAACCAGCACCTTGAATTATAACAGGAGCCTATTGGAAGCCAATGCAACTCATAAACTAGTAGTGTTAAATTGGTCTAAAGAGATGTACTCTGGTTCCCAGATGGTTTTCAAGGGCAGCTCCATGTAGAATCCATTGAACTACTCCAAATGAGAGGTCAGTAATCAGTATGCTGTTCCAGTCCAGGAATTGGCAAAATTGCTGCCCAATAGGTAAAGGTCCCTACGATCATAGTTCTTGAATTTTCTTCAAGCAGAAGCTAAGTTCAGAACCTCAGATTGTTCACCAAGTCCAAACAGGGCAATGCTACTATATCCAAGATCAAAAATGGAAAGACTCTGTTTATTAGATCCGACAGCCAGATGCCAGAATGATTCAGTTTGCTCAGCATTGAGCTGCAACCTGTTCTACCCCCTCCAGATCCTCACAGCCCTAGAACAGAACCTCAGCAGCTTCACTTGGATGGATGGGGGCAGAGATATACTGTGCCTCTGGGTACCATCTCCATATTGATGATGCCTCACTCTGTACAGGCAGATGATCTCACCAAGTACTACTGAAATGTATGAAAAAAACAATAAACTGTAAAAAAAAGGAAAAAGAAGAAAAGGAAAAATGACTATGTTAGTCATCACAGATTAATTAAGTTTTCCATTTACCACAATACTATGGCTCTTCAACATGTTCTTGTTCGTCACAACACCATCATGTAAATCTTTCTGACTTTTTTTAAAATAAAAAATATTTTTTTAATAAGGAGTTAAATTGTGAGAAGATTGCTGTAGACAGGGATATCACTTGATCCTACTGGTTTTGATCCTTCATTAAAGTAATCTATCTGCCTCTTTCCTTTCCAGATGGGGATTCACAAGTCACTCTCACAAGGCTGGTCCAGAACAAAAAAGAGCAGAAGAATCCACAAGACTCACCTCTTCTATAAAAGATTTTGACATAAATGACTATGGCCTGCTTTGGATCAAGCAGTTTCCAAGGAAGGGTCCGAAATGGTTGGCTCACTATTCAACAGAAACAATCAACCACTATTCTCCAGCCATCCAAGGGAGATTCTCTGCCTTCAAAAGCAACTCTCAATTCTATCTGCAAAAGACCCATCTAAGGACAGAAGACACCAGATGTCTATTATTGCCCTGGAGATACACAACGCTGAAAATCTTACCTTAACTTTTGCAAAAACTCTTTCCTCCACTAAATCTTAGAAGGATGTTCCTGGAGGTGGAGCTGTTGTTCCATCATGCTTTTATTCAGGAAAAAAAAAAAGTTCAGAATCCAAAAATAGAAGAAACCACAAAGGAAGAACAAAAATAGAGAAGGAAACATTCACTTACCATCTGGAGCAGCTGTCTAGCAGGAGTGTCCTCAGAGCTGAAAGACATTGATTGATTGTTTATTGATTCCACATATTTTAAACTTAAGATGTCTTGACTTCAATTCCCCGAATTCTCCAGCCAGCATGAATTCTCCTGGGAATCATCTTAGTCATGGGAATTGGGAGGTGGTTAAGCTTATGAGTTCTATGTATGTGTTATTGATGAATTTACTCCTGGTTGCCATTCTTTGCAGTTTGTTTTGTACATTTTATGGGTTTATTACTATTATTAATATTTTACAAAAAATTGCATTGTACTGATATTTTTCATAAAGTTACCCAAAGTCATTTCTTGTGATAGCTACTCTTGTAAGAGGTCTTTCCCTTTTTTTGTACTTTGTATTTTGATAAACTAATAAAAAATTAAAAGTGGAAGATGTTCTTTAGACCTCTCTATTCTATTTTAAAGAGGTCCAAAGAACATCCTCTACTGTTAATTTTTTATTAGCTTATCAAAATATAAAGTACAAAAAAAAATAAAGGTAAAGATAAAAAAGAGAAAAAGGAAAAAAAGTGTACAGGAAAGGGGAAAAAAGAAAAAAACATTCACTTTCAACTCTTTCTTTAGTGCAGTAGAATAAGGTAATAACATACAGCCCCAATTCCTCCACCTGGCCCACTAGGATAGGAAGTCTGGCTTTGTTGTGGGTCCCATCTCTCAGATATGTACATCTAGGCTGATACAAAAGTGTTCATCTCTTTTTCCCTTCCCTCCCCTTCCCTTCTTTTCTCTTCTCTTCTCTCATTTCACCTCACCTCACCTCATCTCACCTACCTTCCATTTTGACTTCTCTTATCCCCACTTCATGCTTGATGCTGCTGTTTGACTGGCAGCTACTGTTGATGATGGGGGATATAAAGGCAAGCAGGATCCAATGATATCCCTGTCAATAGCAAGGCATAAAATTACTCTTCCCCCAATTAACCTTTTTGTTAAATGAGCATTGTTATGTCCCGAGCCTTTGCAAACGGCTCGGGCGTTTGCAGGCAGTCCCGGGCAGGTGCAAAGCTGCCCGGGACCAGACAGGCTGTCGCCAGCGCCGTGCGCATGCGCGGGTGCTGGCGCGGGAAAAGTAACCCATTTACCCGGGAGTTGCCTATATAAGAGGCTGCGAGGCGTTGGGCGAGGCTGAAGCCATCTTCCTGTAAGCTGAACGCTGAATAAAAGAAACTGAGAACTCCAGCTGCTTCTCGTGTCTGTTTTCCCGCCAAGGACGCAACACTGGCGACGAAGGTGGGATGCCTTGCACTACCTGGAAAGGAAAAAGTGTAAGCTTACCCAAGGAGTCCTGAGCGGCGGAAGAGGAACGGCGTCGACTCGGCAGCTGCCCGCCAATCCGGTGCGCATTCGGGGGTAGGCTGGCTGATAGACCCGTCTCCTGAAGATCCGAAGATGGCGAAAATCGGAAGGCTTTCGGAATTCGACGTCTCACATCCAGAGCGGTGGGAGTCCTACGTATCCAGAATGGAGAACTACTTCAAGGCAAACAAAGTGAGGGAAGATAGCTTGAAGGCCGCCACCCTGCTTTGCGTTTGCGGCCAAGACGCCTTCGAAATCGCAGAAAATCTTGTAGCACCTGTTCCAGTAGAGTCTGTAAGCTACGCAGACCTGAAGAAGCTGCTGAAAGAGCAC
This sequence comes from Crotalus tigris, assembly GCF_016545835.1. Lineage (NCBI taxonomy): Eukaryota > Metazoa > Chordata > Lepidosauria > Squamata > Viperidae > Crotalus > Crotalus tigris. The sequence goes on along the minus strand of NW_024100589.1, from coordinate 118,759 downwards.
TTCCACCCCAAGGTGTCCGTTATCTCATGGCGCCACACCTTCGAGCAGAGGGATCAACGGTCCGGTGAAACAGCCAAGGAATACATCGCCGCGCTACGGAAGGCCGCCAAGCCCTGCGAGTTCAAGGACCTCGAGGAACGACTGAGGGACCGATTCGTGTGCGGGCTAAGGCATCGAGAGCTACAACAGAGACTTTTTGCCAAGGAAGAATTATCCTTCCAAGACGCCTTAAGGGAAGTCACCGCAGAAGAAGCAGCAGGCGGCGCCATCAAAAACATGCGGCCGATCAGAAACAGTGCAGAGGGTGCGTCCGTGCACCAGGAAGACGTCCGACGAAACTCCGAGGAGGATCCGGACGAGGAAGTCGACCGTCTACACCCCGCGAAGGAAGAGAACCAGAAGGGAAGCTCTTCGGCTCTGCTCAAGTGCATCGGCTGTGGAGGTCGCCACAGGAGAACCGACTGCAAGTTCCGCTCCGCTACCTGCCGGGCATGCGGCAAACAAGGGCACATTGCAGCTGTGTGTCTGAGCCGACGAAAGGCACAACCCCAAGAAGAACGCCTGAAAGGTACCAGATTCCCCAGCCAGAATAGGGTAGGGTTTTGCGCTTCGCGAAGAAGCATCTGTAGAACAGGCACACACAAGCCCATGAAGAAAAAGCTGTCACTCAACGTGAAGCTACAAGGGGTTCCATTATCTATGGAACTAGACACAGGGTCTGCCCTGTCCATCATTTCATTGCATACATTTAGGAAGATTTGTTCCAGTAGTGGGTCTAAGGCCAAGTTAAGGCCTTCTGATATTGTATTAACAGATTTTCAGAACTCAAGAGTGTGTGTTAAGGGGGAGGCCACCCTTAACGTGCAATACAAGAGCTAAGAAGGTCACAGAGAGCAAAGAAATCTCCCAAGTACCTAGAAGACTACATAACATTGCTGGCAAGGCAAAGGCCAGTAAACAGTGGGAGCACTGGGGAGCAAAATGTCATATAAAATAAATGTTGTATGTTGGTAGTAGTTTTAGCCCGGGGGAAAGGGGTGTTATGTCCCGAGCCTTTGCAAACGGCTCGGGCGTTTGCAGGCAGTCCCGGGCAGGTGCAAAGCTGCCCGGGACCAGACAGGCTGTCGCCAGCGCCGTGCGCATGCGCGGGTGCTGGCGCGGGAAAAGTAACCCATTTACCCGGGAGTTGCCTATATAAGAGGCTGCGAGGCGTTGGGCGAGGCTGAAGCCATCTTCCTGTAAGCTGAACACTGAATAAAAGAAACTGAGAACTCCAGCTGCTTCTCGTGTCTGTTTTCCCGCCAAGGACGCAACAAGCATCATTTAAAAAACAGAAGACAGATGTATTTATAAGGCAATATTGTGATGGGAAGGGAAGGGAAGAGTTTATAGTGACAGCATCAGTAGCCATTCTCCGTGTCTCCATTCATGGTCTTCAAGTATCTCCACATCTGAATCTTCAGCCACTTCCATTTTTTTGGCCCTGAAGAGAGGCAATGTTGTCTATACCTGAATGGATCTGTTTTATTTCATAAAATGGTTTGTAACTATTGGTGCTCAGTTTAAAAAGCAAGAACACCTTCATATAATTGAAGTTTCTAAGACCAGTTTTCTAAATAGATATATTTATACTGACCATTATGGGAAAAATAAATTTATTAATATATCAATATTCCTTCAGCCAGGAAGATAAGGCTTTCCTAAAACTTGGATGGAAGAATATAGAATTCTCAGGACTCTAGTCCAGATTGGAAATCAAAAGCAATTCAGGAAGACCATCTCATCAAACACCTTCTGTATCAATTCAAAGAAAACAACATGGTCTTGTCTATGAATTCATTCCAAACTGAATTCAGCTAGAAGGGATTTCACGTAATCCACAGGTACATAAGTTGCTCACTAAAGCGAATATCAATGTACAGTAGAGGCAGTGTGGATATGCACCATTCCTGATATGAGCTCAACACAATAGTTGAAGTTGAGGATGTGACTTGGTTATATTTGTACGATCTGTGATTTCATGCAAATATTCCTGGTGTGGCTTTTTCTTAAAGGCGGTAATTGAGATTATAGTTCAGATCAGTTTCACGTGTACCTCAATCATGGAGCTACATATCTTGATTTCTTTCTTAATGGTCTTTCCTGCATGTAAGGGAAAAAACCCCACATTTTTTAAGATAGCAAGTGGTCTTTTTTCTACATTTCCTGATATCATTTTTTTTCCTTTCTATATTCTTGAATACAGGTATTTCATCACAGATTACCCTTATTGAGTCTGGTGATGGCCTTAAGAAGCCAGGAGGTACTCTACGGCTGACTTGTACAGTCTCTGGATTTGCCATCACAAGCTATGGAGTGCACTGGATCCGTCAGCCCCCAGGAAAGGCATTGGAATGGAATGGTGGTATCTGGAGTAGTGGAAGCACTTACTATAACAGTGCTCTCCAGAATCGGATCACCATCACAAGGGATACATCCAAAAACCAGGTGTTCCTTCAATTGACTGGTTTAAAGCCTGAGGACACCGGCACTTATTACTGTGCAAGAGACACAGTGAAAGAAATGCTTTGCTCAAGCAGCCTAAAACTTCTCTTCCTCAAAATGAACCCTTAGTCATTTGTTGTTTTTCAATGGCAGCTGGCAACTAGATTCTTTTCCATGCTCTGCCAGCTATGTGTGAAAGTTTGCGTGGGAAATTTGGAGCATGCCTTTACTACGGGAGCAAATGGGGCAGGCAGGTGTTCTTGGAATAAAGTGGTCCGACATGTTGCCCCTTTGATAACCAGCACCTTGAATCAAAACAGGAGCCTATTGGAAGCCAATACTATTCACAAACTAGCAGTGTTAAATGGGCCTAAAGAGATGTACACATAAGTCTGGTTTCCAGATGGTCTTCAAGGACAGCTCCATGTAGAAGGCATTAAACTACTCCAAAGGAGACGTCAGTAATCAGTTTTGCCAGGAATTGGCAAAACTGCTGCCCAATAGGCAAAGGCCTTAAAAGTGCCTATGGAGCAGTACTATCACTTCCAGTGACCTTAATGCTGTCCCTCTATTTTTTTATAACACTTTAATAGTTTTTTTATATTTACAATTCATTAATGCTTAGTAAAGAGTGTGTTGTCTGGGTCTATTTGTTTTACTTAATAGTACACATTAAATTCCTAATCTGTGACCCATTTTTCCAGCCATTGATAAAATATATCCCATATTTGAAAATAAACCTAGCCGACAACTTTATCATCCAAAGATGCTGTCCCTCTGTTGATGCAGCCTAGGACAACATTGGCTTTTTTGGCAGCTATGGTACACTACTGGCTCATTCTTAAGCAGTGATCCACAGGACATCCTCTCACAGACACTACTGATGAGCCAGGTGCTTCCTATCCTGTACCTGCATATTTGGTTTTTCTGCTTCAGGGCAGGGCCTTACTTTTCTCACCAATGAACTGCTTCTTGTTGGAGCACAAAGGACCCAATGCTCAAGTCAGTAAAACCCTTCTGAATCCTGAGTCCATTTTCCAAAATGTAAGGATCCCCCCCCTACTCCAGTTGGTATCATATTTCATGATGATGATGAATTGGGACGAGGAGGAGAAGGAGGAAGTATCTTGAGAGGTTTGTCCAACAGTTACTCCAACAACATTTTATGGGATGAAATCATCAAAAGCCCCATTTATCTTTATCATGTCTATAATTTTAACTCTTCATTTAATGACTACCATTTATCTTCTTACATATCAACTCCTAAGATATTTTACTAAAGTAATATTGCAGAAATTTCCCCTTTGTTTCTCAATTCCATGTGTAATCTTACAATCAAAGAATTTTAGAAGACTTGTTATGAAAAGAATGATTAAAAATAGCATTATTTAATAGAAAATAGCCCTGTAAAAGCATATGATGTTGCAGTTTGAACTAAGGTCAGATATATTTCACCAGCATACAGGCTACATGAAAACCACAAATTTATTCTTCATCTTTTATTGACATGTTTTTACTGTATTTCTGTGGGGAGGGTTGGGATGAACAAGTAAATTGGAAAATAAATTGAAACTGGATGGAATGATTTGATCAGCAGATAAATAAAGTCCACTCTATCTGTCCTATAGTAGATATTCTTTGTGCATTATTTTTGCATCTGCTTTCTTCTCATGAGCTGCTCCTTGTTGTTCAGTTCAGGCCTCAGCACAATTATGAAACATTTGGGGAAAAATATGCATCCCAAAAGCCCAGCACTGGAAGCCAAGATGGAAAAGATCTCCACAGCTACCATATATTTTCCTTTGGTGCTCAGGTAAGTTGGAACAAATGACAACCAAACAGTGGTGAATACTAGCATGCTGACGGTGATGAATTTGGCTTCGTTGAAACTATCTGGCAACTTCCTAGCTAGAAAAGCAACACTGAAGCTGATGATGGACAGAATTCCCATGTAGCCTAAGACAAGATAAAACATAGCAACAGAACCTTCCTTGCACTCTGCTACCATCTCAGTAGTCAGTGAGTCCATGTCCAAATTGGGGAACGGAGGAGAGATTGTTAGCCATATAGCAGAAATGCCTACTGGGATGGAAGAGCTGGGAAGGACAATAAAACCAGTGAGCCTCTTTCCCACCCACCTCCTCAAATTGGATCCTGGCTTGGTGGCCATGAAAGCTACAACCACAGTAATAGTTTTGGCTAACACACAGGAAACAGCCAGCGAGAAGATGATGCCAAAGGCTGGTTGCTGAAGGAAGCAGGTCACTACTCCGGGCTTACCAAGAAATAGGAAAGGTGAGAGGAAGCAGAGCAAAAGAGAGATGAGAAGAGCATAGGTGAGGTCCCGGTTGTTGGCTTTGACTATGGGGCTATCTTTGTGCAGGTGGAATATTTTTAATAATGAAATTGTGATTGAGAAAAAGAAGATGGCACTTGTTGCTAATGAAATGCCCAGAGGTTCTTCATAAGACAAAAAAATGATCATTTTGGGAAAACATTCATCTTGTTTCTGGTTTGGATACTGATCAGATGGACATTTGAAGCAATCTTCTGTGTCTGGATGCAGGAAAACAGATTAAGGCAGGGTTAAATTTATGCAAAATGACTCAGTTCTCATGGTCAGTCTTTTAAAAAAGAGGCCCATCACTCTTGATTCCACAAGAGAACCGAACTTTGTGAAGAAACAGCCATTATTGTCCAATTGTCCTTCTAACCACTAAACTAGAAAGATCAATATATTTATTATTTGGATTATTCATGAAGTCTTCCTGTCTTCAGCTCAATTCTGCTTCCTGAATATTTTTACATTGTTTCTTTTGAAAACACACATCATCAAGGAATAATGGATGAAGAAAAAAAATAGGAGCCACTGTTTATAGCTTCAGGTTTGAAGGGAAGAAAGACCCTTTCACTTAACCACTTCTGTAACTCGCTAAATCATCTGTGCTTTCTCCTGGTGATATGATGGTTGATAGATAAAGGTAAAGATTTCCCCTGTCCAGTCATGTCTGACTCTAGGTGGTGGTACTCATCTTCATTTCTTTGTTGAAGGAACCACCATTGTTTGAAGACATGTCTGTGGTCATGTGGTGAGCATGACTATACACCAAGGCCCACAGAATGCTGTTACCTTCACACCAAAGTGGTACCTATTTATCTACTCACATTTGCATGCTTTTGATCTGCTGGGTGGGCAGGAGCTAGGGAAGGTAACAGGAGATCATCCCATTGCATGGTGCTCAGGTTTCTAACCCAGGCTATCAGCTTTTCAGCTAACAAGCTCAATGTCTTTAACCACTGAACCATCATGTCCCCATTAAGAGATATGGCCAAGAAAAGATCTTCTTGAATTAAAGAAAGTAGCACATGGGTGCTATGTTCATGCACCCATGTATTTTGAAGGACCTTTCTTCCTTAAAATATGAAGTCCTGCAAAGTCATAATGATAATATATTAAGCAAGAATACATTGCTATATAACTTATGTGGCCCAACACTTCTCAACAATTGCCATATGGAATATCCCTCCAATTCTCATTAAGCATGCAGGAGAAAAGAGATAAAAAGAAAAATAAGGGGCAGAGATGTTATCAAACCGGACCATTTTGATTTTCTCCAACCCTCTTTATATCCATTATGTTGGAAGAGTTGCTGTACTGTGTCATTTACCTCTTTGATTGGAAATCTTCCCTTCTGGACACCGAACACATCCATAGCAGCAAAATTTCTCTCCTTCTTTTTTTCTCTTTTGAGAACCAGGCTGGCAATAAGGATTACACAAGGAAAGAGGATGGACCTTTAAAATAAAAAATAAAAAAATAAAAGGTTAGGTAGAAATTATCTGGCATGACATAACAAATGAACCATCAGTTTACACATGTTTAGAAAGTAAATAGGTAGGTAGGTGGTAGCTAGGTAGGTAGACAGGTCACTACAATTAATGCCTCCTGGACAATGCTGAATTTATCATATAAAGTACACTTCATCTTAACCTAAACTCTTGATATAGAATTAACTATGAGTAATCTTCTTCTCCTTCCTGTTCTTCTTTTTGTTCTTCCTCCTCCACCTCTTTCTTTCTTATTATTATTGTAATAGAAAGTGAGAGAATTCCAACAATTAAAATTGGGCTTTTCAAAAGATTTATGAATACTCACTTTGCTAACGCTCCCATGCCATTTAATCTTGTCAGTCTCAATGATGATTTCTTTCCCTTGAGAATCCTTGGTCCCCATCCACCCAACCTTCACTTTATGAAAAGAGTTATTAGAGAAAATAAGCATGTTTACTATATCAAATCCATATCCCATCTCCTTATTCTCATTAAAGGAGACCATTTCTCCATCTGTGTTGTTAAATGAAAGGGTCTGAAGGAAGCGGTGAAGCTAAGAAGAACAAAGCAAGAAACAGATAAGAGGACGGATCTTTTCATAACTCAAACTAAAGTGAATACATAAAAATATTATCCCCGCCATTTGTCATTCTTATTCTTGTTCTTTTAGAGCTGTAACCTTTTGTTTTATTTTTATATAAATATTTTAACTCTTCATGGTAGGCCAGATATGGAAATAATTACAATTATACTTTATTGGGATACAATAACAACTTTATCAAAAGTTATTTGTTTACAAAAACAACATTTTAGAAGAATGCCTGTGTCTTTCTTTTCCTCCCTTTTGTACCTGAGCCAGTTGTAGTATGTGTCTTTGTAATACTCTCCCACCCCTCTGGATTTAACACACTTTTTTTTTTTACTACCATAATGTTTTCTAAAAGCCTTTTAATACCTTTTTCATCTTGCTGGCCTCCTACAAAATATCATTATTATTTTTTTAAAAAAATTACTGAACGAGGGCAATAATAGGATAAGAAAATCAACTCTAATAACATATGGAACTGAATCAAACTTTTAATAACTACCGGTATGGATGTAGAAATCTCTGTCTGAATGCCTGAATCCATACATTCTGCTTTTCCTTTTTTTAAAATAACTTCTTTTAACCTGATTCATTACCAAATATGAAGGCTTTTGAACACTCTTCTTTAAAAAGGATAGTTGTGAAAATGAATGAAATGATTTTACTCATCTTCAGAACTGGAACTACTACAGTCATATCACAAGTGCTTCAGCGCTTCTGGGTTGAAAAGATTGAATGGTGACATCACCATTGACCAGGGGATGCTCAATTGGGGGGTTCCTTTCATAATCTCATTAAGTTGCCAGCTGGAGTTTATCTACGGACAGTTGTCCACTTTAATATGCTAACTTGGCAGGAACTGGAGAGTGTGACGGAACTCACCCCATCCTGGGGCAGCAAGTGGGTCTTGAACACAAGCTTGTTGTTTGTCAGCCCAGCAGCCTAACTCATGTCAGTGCGCTCCCTAGAACTGGAAAATGTAAGAGGACTCCTCTCCCCTAATGGAAAATATTTTAAATAATCCACAAATACATATATTCCTGTGAGTTATTAGTGAAAAAGAAGTTCTATGTATTTTAATATGATGTGATATATTTTTTCAATTCTATGTAGAATTTCTTTTAATTTTCTTTTCTTTTTCTTTCATTGTGGAAACATTACCTGCCAAGGGCTTATCTCTTCAAGATGTCTTGTAATCCTGATTGTTTTATGTTTTGATCTAGATAAATCCAGGCCATGTAATGCATGGGCCACAGCAAAGACTGCAGTATAGATGCTGTAGCTATGGCCAGTCATGACCATCTCAAATAGAATCCCTGGAAGATCCCTCAAGGATTCTGTCCCACTACAAAATTTGTGAGCCTCTATTAGGTTCGTAGGATCTGGAACAGAGCAACCAAAGGCTTGTTACCAGAACTCCTTGGAAAAGTCATCAGGTTGTGCCTTGGCTGGTTTTATATTCTGAAGATAGATCTGAAACTCTTCGTGTTCATTGGAGTGGATCGCAAAAAGAAAAGCACCTTGGAATATTTCGTATTTCTAGTCCTTTGAAATGACTGTTGAAGCAAAGTCAATCTGGTCTGTCATAATCCACACCTTTTCGGTATATTTAACACCCGCAAAAAATAACGCAGTGCTTAGCCACATTACAGTTAGAGTTTCACCATAGACAACAAGGGTGTTAACTTTTGGATCTGAGTAGAACTCATTAGCATTGGCAGAAATAGTTTTCAGTTCATCAGGTTCAGGGAACCGGCTATCAACTGGCATTCTTTGAACAAAGGCTGGACATATCTTATTCTGGAGAAATAATGACTCCATCTTTTTCAAGAAACGCTCTCCACTTTCGTCATCTCCAGCCAAAAGTCCAACCCAGATCCACCCAAAATGTTTAAGTAAATAGATAATGCCTGTATACTGATGACCTTCATTGGAGACTGTGTGGTAAAAGGAAGATGTCTCTACCATATTACTTCTTTGCATAGGAAACGATCCATATGTGAGCTGAAAGGACATGCTCAGAGATATTCAGATACATATTATTTATTTACTTATTCATCACATTTCTACACTAACCATCTCATCTAAGTGATTCAAGGCTAATAATAATAATAATAATAATAATAATAGTAATGTTGTTGTTGTTAATTGCGAAGTCATGTCCGACCCATCGTGACCCCATGGACAATGTTCCTCCAGGTCTTCCTAATAGTAATAGTAATAATAATAATAATAAAATCCAGTCTGAACATCTGGCTGATTGTACGATGATTAATAATAATAATAATAATAATAATAATAATAATAATAGAAATAGAAAGACTGTGGCAAAAGCAAGCAAGGGTAGTACCAGTAGTAATAGGCTCCTTAGGTGTAATCCCAAAACAACTGGAGCACCACTTGAACACCATTGGCATTGACAAATTTGCTATTAGTCAATTGCAAAAGGCGGCCTTACTAGGAACTGCTTCCATCCTACGACAATATCTGTAATACCATCAAACATCCACATCTGCCTATCCCAGGTCCTGGGTAAGGACTCGATAGGTAGACAAAATGCCAAATCCAGTCTGAACATCTGGCTGACTGTGCGATGTTCCATAATAATAATAGTAATGCATTGGAAGATCTGCAAAAAATATCATTTGCCTGTAAGCAAAAACTGGTGAGATCATAAAATAGAGAAAGTCCTAGAAAATGATAAAATTAAACTGCTCTGGGACTTCAGGATTCAAACAGACAAGCACTTGCAACATAACACCCCAGACTTAACAATTGTCGATAAGAAAGACAAAAAAGTCTGGATAGTGGATGTGGCAGTGCCTGGAGATAGCAGAATAGAAGAGAAAGAACTGGAGAAGATAACAAAATACAAAGACCTACAAATAGAAATAGAAGACTGTGGCAAAAGCAAGCAAGGGTAGTACCAATAGTCATAGGCTCCTTGGGTGCAATCCCAAAACAACTGGAGCACCACTTGAACACCATTGGCATTGACAAATTCGCTATTAGTCAATTGCAAAAGGCGGCCTTATTAGGAACTGCTTCCATCCTGCGACGATATCTGTAATACAATCAAACATCCACATCTGCCTATCCCAGGTCCTGGGTAAGGACTCGATAGGTAGACAAAATGCCAAATCCAGTCTGAACATCTGGCTGACTGTGCGATGATCAATAATAATAATAATAATAATAATAATAATAATAATAATAATAATAATAATAATAATGTAGTATAAGAGCATAAATCAGAACAAAGTTAAAAACAAAATTTAAAAGATAGGGCTATGGTATTAAAAGTTAAAAAATTAAAAAGATCACAAAGGAGAGAGAACATGATATCAATTCCTCCCCCCCCCAGAGATGCATATCACTCTTACACAAACAAACATAGTTTTGTGTAAAAGTGTCTTAACACTCTTTCTGAGATAAGATACCAGAGATACCTCTGAAGATAGGATAAGGTGGGAGCAACGACAAAGAACTGTCTCTCCTTGGATCCCACCAATGATACAGGATACACAGCATGCCCTCCCTGTCTGACCAGGTGGGATGAGACAATATAATTGGTATGAAACAGTTCTTTAGTTAACGTGGCCCCATGCCATAAAAGTCTTTAAAGGTGAGAGTTAACACCTTGAATTCAACAAGAAAACAAACCAGCATCCAAGGCTACGCATGTAGCAGAGGTGTTATATGCCATTTATCTATCTCTATCTCTATTTCTATCTCTATCCCCCTCTCTCTTTCATAAGAGGTTTTCTCAATGCATTTATGAACATTATTTTTAAGACCAGGAATTATCAGTGAATGGAGAAAAATAGTTGCTTTTTTATCCATTAAGCCTATTAATCACTAAGTTCCCTCAAAGGTTTAATAACAAAAGAATAAATACCCACCTTAGCAATTCAAACTTTATTTAAAAAGATTTGTTTGCAAACCAGGCTGCTTTAAAATCTAAGAAAGAAGTCTTAGGAAAATCAATCAAAGCAATATAATATCTTTATGGCTTTTCATGGCCAGACTTCATCCTGATGGGCTATGAACATGTACTAGCTGATCTCAAGGAACGGGTCATTCATTTATAGCAGCTTTACCAGATGTACTGAGAAACATCTTTCTGAGGCATTCTACACACTTTTCCAGCCAGCCAGATATCTTAGCTGCATACAAATTCAAAAATTTAGAAGGGTTTATCTGTCTATGGAGATTCTCAGTCATCCAAAGATTGTCCCAAAGATGCTTTTCTCATGAGGCAACTAGACTTTCTTGTTTTTCTTTGAAGATATTTTGCTTCTCATCCAAGAAGCTTCTTCAGCTCTGACCATCCCCACCATGCAGTCAGAGCTGAAGAAGTTTCTTGGATGAGAAGTGAAACATCTTCAAAGGAAAACAAGAAACTCCAGTTGCCTTGTCAAAAAAAAGCACCTTTGGGACAAGGGTTTTATCTGTTAATTCAATGGCCTCCCAACAGCTTTTACTGAAGTATACACCAAAATATTCCCTTCAAATGAAGACTGTGTCCATGCAATGGAAGAATAATTGAAACTGGAACATATTATCTTCTATTGTCCCTTCTGTGCAAATGATCATCAGGAATTATTATCTCCATCTTTCGCTAAATATCCTGATAATTCTGATTTTCTAATCTTACATTGTTATTATCAGATCAATCTGATTTTACTTCCTTGACTACAGAGACATATTGTTCTATTGTTTATACAGAGTGCCATTGGTTCTTTTCTAATATATATTAGATTTTTTTTTTCTTTTTACCCTAATTAATTGTGATGTTCTTGTTTTTATCTGCTGGACTATAACCAAATAAATTTGATTGATTATTTGATTGATCCATTCAACATAGTACTATGTGTACTGAAATGGCACTCTGAGATTCCAAGCAGGAAACACTTAATATTAAGCTACAATTCATTCTATCAGGTCGGACCATAATTAGAATTCTGATGATGGTGGAATCTGGGAGAGTCCAAATCATGGACTCTTATGCCAAAACCTTGAGAATAATGATGCAGCATTAGAGAAATGTTGATAGCATTGATAATATCAATATTGTATCAATATTGATATCAATCTTCCAATATATAAGGGGCTGCCACTATGAAGAGGGGGTTAACCTAGTCTCCAAAGCATCTGAAGACAGGACAAGAAGCAATGAATGGAATCAAGGAGAGAACCAACTTAGAACTAAGGAGTAATTTCCTGACAGTGAAAACAATTACTGTAACAAGTGGAACAGTTTGCCTCCAGAAGCTGTGGGTGCTCCAACATTGGAGGTTTCTAAGAAGAGACTGGACAACCATTTGTCTGAAATGGTATAGAAGACCTCCAACTATGTTATTCTGTTAATATGCATGCTTATTGCTTTGCTATTAAACCTTTAAGGAAACCTAACCTTAAAAAATATCAAAAATAACCATTTTGCTTCATTCAGTGATAATTCCTGGCCTTAAAAATAACGTGTATAAATGCATTGAGAAAACCTTTCCTTAGATGATATAGGTCGATAGATGATAGATGGATAGATGATAGATAGATGATAGATAGACGGACAGACAGACAGACAGACAGACAGACAGGCAGACAGATCCTTCCAACATTTTTATTCTGTTATTGGCAAGATATCGTAGCAAAATCAGGGAGCTGAATAGAAGACAATTCCAAAGGTTTAGGAAAAAAATAATCATGAAACTGATTCGGGATACTCCAAGTGTGAAATTAGAAGCTCATAAAGTAGGCTTAGCAGATGTTAGTTTCTAGATGTCAGTTTTCCATTGAGGACATAGCACATAAGCATTGCTTGAGCAGGGTCTGCAAGATTGTCTGAGACATAACACATCCTCTTCACAACCTGCTTTCCTTGTTACCTTCTGGGACAGGGCTCCATAGTATCCAAAGCAGAATACAGTTTTGTCCCTTACAGTATTAACCTTGTGAACTCTAAAGCTTCCTCCTTCCATTATGTATTCAAGATGGACAGTGAATAATGCTTACATGTTATTTATGTGCAAGGGTGTATGTCTATACATATGTTGTATATAGTATGTTTAAATGTGTTTTATGTATGTGTACAATTTGAAAGCAAGCAACTAAATTTCATTTTTAATGTGGCCATTGTGCCCACAATTAAAAAAAAATGACAATGGAGGTTATCTAATCTAATAATAAAGACAGTCCACTTTACCTTAATTTATTCATACCTTAATTATTTTCCTTAAGTGTCTTCTTTAACTTGAAAGTTAAAGAGCAAATAAGTCCTACTAGTTCTAAGGTGCAAAATAGCTACTAGGTGGTAGAAATAAGTAAGGATGGTCCTCTGATCTTTTATGCCACTGAATGGCTGACCAGATCTTTTGCAGCTCAGAGATTGTAGCCCTGATGGCAGAGGAGAAGAATAGGAAGCAAGCGAGAAATACTTACAGTGGAAGCTCATCACTCAATTTCTTAGAAGGAGCTTCATCAAAGGTGTATTGGAAATATACATTTAATATATGAGAAACTATCCCACCAATCAGGAATTTGCCAGACTGGTACCACTCATGTGGAACAAGAAACATCTCTTTGCTAGAGCACTTTTTGGGGTCTGCTTTAGCTCTCCCGTATGATGAAAGGAGTACAAGTATTGTTAACAAGAACTTCTGACTCCAAATCACTCTAGATGGATGCAATTTCCAGGCCATCTCTGTAGGCTGAGAGCTGATCGTTGCAAACATCAGCAAGCTACATCATCTGAAAACCACCTCCATAATTGTAGCATAGGAAAAGGAACTGTAATTAAGGATAGCATGTCTCTGAAAGTGTTCTTCAGGCTTCAAACAATACAGTGATATATTGCCTAAATGAATTGGGGAAATCTACAGTGTTCAGCTGGATAGAATTCTGCCTTCTTTGTCCTCTCCCAGCTTAGAATTGGGCAAAAGAAAGGTTTTATAGTTCCTTGCAATATTGCTTGTGGATTTCATTTTTGATGCTCTCTAGAAGTTCCATGAGTGAAGTCAATAGGAAAATGAATATCCTCAGATAATTGCAAGAAGGATAATTACTACTCATGCAATACCAAGTCTCTTTGTGGCAGAGAAGGGAGTAAACTCTTCTTGTTTTTCTTCATATTTAGAGAAATGTATGGAAGTTGACTAAATGATGATGAATGTTATTACTAAATGTCGTTTTCATCTCCATCATGCAGAGAACTAGACAATCAGTTATTTACCAGATTTAATATTCCCCAAATGTTCAAATGATGCATCATGTTGAATTTTCAAGAGATGATTTTCCTTCTCACACAATCAACCTGTTCCTTCACATGTTTCTTAAGGATTAAAATGAATATAATTTAACTGATGTTGGTACATTTTCAGCATGTCTACAATGGAGGACTAATGCATTCTAGCAGGTCAAAGAAGTATGTATCTCTTTTATCCCAAGGCTATGTAAATTCAGTAATAGCTTCCTGTTGAAAGGAACAATACCTTCCTGTTCTCCGGCCACACTCAACATCTGAAATGTTGAGTGCTTGACTGAATGTTTCCTCATCAGTAAAACTCCTTTAATTTTTTAAGCAAGCAATAATGGCCCTCTGGCTAAACCTCATGTCCTTGTTAGTTATCCTCAGAGGTATTATTTAACCCTCCAAAGAGGGGTTATTACTCAATTTCTTGTGTTTATCTGCAGGAGACCTCATTAAGCCATCTTTCTTTCTAGGTGTCCAATCTGATGTTCAGTTGGTGGAATCTGGAGGAGTTGTGAGAAGACCTGGAGAGTCCCTCCGTCTCTCCTGCCAAGGATCTGGATTCACCTTCAGCAGCTACTGGATGGATTGGGTGAGACAGGCCTGGAATGGGGGGCATACATAAGCACCAGTTCTGGTACGATTTACTACTCCGACAAAGTGAAGGGATGCTTCACCATCTCCAGGGACAATGCCAAAACCCAAATTTATCTGCAAATGAACAGCCTCAAAGCTGAAGACAGGACAGTCTTTTACTGTGCTAGAGACACAGTGAGAGGAACAATATGTGAAGTCAAAAGTGCCCATTTCACATAGCAGCTCTGCAAATTTCTTTTCTAATAAAAATAAACTTTATTAATTCGGATTCTCCCTTCACGTCTTCATTCTGCACTTTAACCTTCCTTAGAAATGAGCCTCTTTTTTGTTCATGTAATGAACACCACACGTCAATTTTATCCTCAATCCAGGTTGATATTTATTCAATCTACTCATTCCTGAACCTATCCCACTCACTTCACCACCCTTATTTCTTAGCCCTTAATTTAATAATGTTATCACAAATTTATCTAAATAAAATCAGTTGGTGTTGAAAACCACAATCAATGTCCAGCCTCTGGGATGGGACTAATTGATCGACTTAACCTTCCTTTCTTACAAACTGGTTTTATCTTCCCCTTGAAACTCAGATGCAAATGAGGCCACTCAGTTGCTTCTCCTTTAAATAATCACAAACACACAAAAGAGAATCACAGACCCAAAGGTGTCATTACTCTAAAGAAAGGGTGGATTTCTCACTGCCCAATGAATCTTGCCATTCTTCTTCTTTGCTTAGTAACAGCTCCTTTGTGTGAGTATCTTCCAGATAGAGATGAACAAAGAGATAAACAAAAGCAGAGTTGTGTATTAATCCCTGTTTGTCCTTCATTTAGATGTCCACTCCACTGTCCAACTTGTGGAATCTGGGCCAGGAAGAGTGAGCCCCGGAGGATCCTTTAGATTAACCTGCAAAGTGACAGGGGACTCCATCAAGAATGCATACTGGCAGTGGATCCGCCAGGCTCCAGGAAAAGGACTGGAATGGGTGGGCCAGATAGACTGGGATGGTAGTAAGTGGAGGACATATATGCCTCATCCCTCCAAAGCCGAACAACTTTGTCTGCAGATGACTCCCACAATGAGTATTATTTGACAATGAGGTCCCTGACAGCTGCAGACTCAGCCACATATTACTGTGCAGGAGAGTCACAGTGAGAGAAAGCAAGGGAGGAAGTCTGCAGATGACTCCCACAATGAGTATTATTTGACAATGAGGTCCCTGACAGCTGCAGACTCAGCCACATATTACTGTGCAGGAGAGTCACAGTGAGAGAAAGCAAGGGAGGAAGTGTGTAAAACCTCTCAACGTTTGTGTGAAGAAACTTCATTCACACAAATGGATTGAGATAATTTATTCATTCTTTCAGCTTTGGCTGCAAAATGGAACAAGCTAATATTCCAAGTCAAGAAGAAGTAGGACTAGATTTCAGAGTAGCTATTCATATTCAGATGAATTTACCTGATGAAACATTATTCATTCACACCAATGGATTGATATAATGTATTTATTCTTTCAGGTTGCTGTTGTCTGCAGAGCAGAAGGATTAAGAGATAAAGAGCCGTGGTAGTTGGGTTGATTAAAAACTCCTACCGGTATGAGTCATTTAACCTTTTCTCTTCCCATCCCCCCCCCCAGATTTGTATTGGTTTTCAAAAAGTTCAGTATGGGTCTGAGATGGTAGGAATGGAAAGCCTCTGATCAGTCAATCCACAGTTTCATCAGGGCTGAACTACCCATTACATCTGAGAATATGAGCATCTGTTAGTTCTAAGGAAACAAGTACTGATAATATATACTTTATGTTATTACCAATTAAATGTATATATTAAATATTTTCATAATGACACTTTCTGAAGACTAATTCCAAGTAAATAAATATATTGTATTATTTTTATTTATATTTTGAGGTGGGCTATTGAACTTATTCTTGAAGCTGATATCAATGGATATCAAAAGTTAAGCAGAGACAGTGCGTGACTAGACAACTGCCCACAATACTAGGTCCATAAGATCATTTAAAAATATTTAAATAAGGTATCAAATCAACATATATTACATGTAAATTGGGTAATAGATAGATTCCTTTAATATTGATATAGTATTTATTTCATTTTTTATGCATATGTGGTCCTTATACCATAATTGTCCCATCTTCTCTTGATAATCTTCAGTATTGGAGCTCCCATAACTGCAGAAGGCAAGATATTCCATTAATTAATTTTTCTCACTGTCAGGAAATTCCTCCTTAGCTCCAGATTGGATCTCCCTCTCCCAAGCCTTTAACCATTGCTTTTTTTTCCTGCCTTCAAGTGGTATGGAGAATAAATCAATCCCCTCTTCCCTGTGACAGCCCTTCAAGTATTGGAAGACTGCTATCAAGTCACCCCAGTGGTGGGATTCACATATGTGAACAACCAGTTCTCTGTGTGGATGATGCTTCTGGAAGTCTGTTCTGGGCCTGGGCAACAAAAAAGAGCTACCAGATCTGCAAACTGGTGCAAACGGGCTGAATCCCACCACTGGGTCTCCCCTAAGCTTTGTCTTCATAAATACCTAGTTCCTTTAGCTATTGATTCTATATTTTAACATGCAAAGCCCTTGTCAACCTTTGTTGTTCTTTTTTATCCTTTTCAAGGCCCCCAGCATCTTTTTTTGTATCATGGTGACCAAAACTGGATGCAGTATTCCAAATGTGACCTATCAATTTCCAGTGACCTGTTGATGCAGCCTGGACTACATTGGCTTTTTTGGTAGCTGCAGCACACTATTGTCTCATACCTATCCAAGGGGACACTCAGAGCCCTCTCACAGACACTACTGTTGAGCCGGGTACTTCCTATCCTGTACCTATATATTTGGCCTTTCTGTCTCAGTGCAGGATTTTACTTTGCCCACCAATGAACTGCTTCTTACTGGAGCACAGAGGACCCAATGCAAGGAACTTGTCACCAGCAAGATTAGCAAACATGTTTAAAAATATGTCAGATAGATGTTGGAAATGTAAACACAAGTCAGGCACTTATTATCATGTATAGTGGACATCTGTTAAAGCAAAGAGATATTGGATAAAAATACACACTTCGCTAGAAAAGATGTTGGGGAAACATGTAGTTTTTAGGCCTGAACTTTTTTTTATTAGGTATAATGTCAGAAAAGTTTGATAAACAAAGTATATACTTGATTTTACATGTGATAACAGCGGCAAGAATCATATTTGCACAATATTTGAAAAATGAAGAAATACCACCAGAGGAAGAAATATATTTTAAAAATGCTTGATTGTGCGGAAATGGACAGACTTACCGTATATGCCGCCGTATTAGGCGACCCGGCGTATAAGACGACCCCCGTCTTTATAGCCGGGCCGCATTCCTAAAACGCCATCTTATACGCCAGAAACTACCAGTATTTCCGGCGTATAAGACGACTCGGGGTATAAGACGACCCCCGTCTTTGGTGCCGATTTCAGCGCTCGCGGAAGTCGTCTTATACGCCGGCATTTACGGTACTCTGAGGCTGAAAGAAAAAGAAGAAACAGAATACTATCAAACTTTTGACTTATTTTACCAATGGCTGGAGAAAAGAATTAGGAATTAAATCTGTATTAGTGAATGATAAACTCAGACAACCCGTTTGTTGAACAAATACTACTGAATTGTATGAAAAAAACCAATTAAAATTGTAAAAAAAGAAAAGAAAGAAAAAAGAAAAAAAGGACTTCTTTTCGGCCTATGTCAGTCATCACAGATTTATTAAATTTTCCATTCACCACAATGCTATGGCTCTTCAACATGTTATTGTTCGTCACAACACCACCATGTAAATCTTTCTGACTTTTTTAAAAATAAAAAAATAGTTCTTTAATAAGGAGTTAAATTGTGAGAAGATTGCTGTAGACAGGGATATCACTTGATCTTAGTGGTTTTGATCCTTTATTAAAGTAATCTATCTGCCTCTTTGCTTTCCAGATGGGGTTTCAAAAGTCACTCTCACTCAGTCAGGTCCAGAACAACAACAACAAAAAAAAACAACAACAGGAGATTCACCTGTTCTGTAAAAGGGTTTGACATAAATAACTATGGCATGCTTTGGATCTAGCAGTTTCCAGGGAAGAGTCCGGAATGGTTGGCTCACTATTCAACAGAAACAATCAACCACTGTTCTCCACCTATCAGAGGGAGATTCTCTGCCTTCAAAATAAACTCTCAATTCTATCTGCAAATGAACGATCTAAGGCAGTGATGGCGAACCTTTTACAGAACAAGTGCCCAAACTGCAACCCAAAACACACTTATGCATCGCCGAGTGCTGGGTGGGTGTGGCTCATTGGCTAAGTGTAGCCAGTTGAGTGGGTGTGGCTGCAATGGTAATGGCAGACTGGGTGGGACTAAAAAGTTCAATCAATCAATTCCAACTTTGCAAGATCTTTTTTTTTCCCACAAGAGGTTGAAATTGACTGAACCTTTATTTTTGTTTTTGCACATGGTGGCAGAGGCCTAAAGCGAAAAGGTTTTATAAAACCCAGCTGAAGGTCTAGGACTGGGGTGATGGCGCACGTGCCCACAAAGAGAGTTCTGAGGGCCACCTTTGGCACCCGTGCCATAGGTTCGCCACCACTGATCTAAGGACAGAAGACACTGGATGTCTATTATTGCCCTGGAGATACACAACACTGAAAACCTTACCTTATCTTATGCAAAAACTCTTTCCTTCACTAAATCTTAGAAGGATGTTCCTGGAGGTGGAGCTGTTGTTCCATCATGCTTTTATTCAGGAAAAAAAAGTTCCGTATCCAAAAATAGAAGAAACCACAAAGGAAGAACAAAAATAGGGAAGGAAATATTCACTTACCATCTGGAGCAGCTGTCTAGCAGAAGTGTCCTCAGAGCTGAAAGACATTGATTGATTGTTTATTCATTTCATATATTTTAAATTTAAGATTTCTCGACTTCAATTCCCTGCATTCTCCAGCCAGCATGAATTCTGCTGAGAATCCCCTTAGTCGTAAGGATTGGGAGGTGGTTAAGTTTATGAGTTCTATGTATGTGTTATTGATGAATTTACTCCTGGTTGCCATTCTTTGCTGTTTGTTTGGTACATTTTTATGGGATGCTGCTGCTGCTGCTGCTGCTGCTGATGATGATGATGATGGTCAGCCAGATGGTCAGCCAGATGTTCAGACTGGATTTGGCATTTTGTCTACCTATCAAGTCCTTACCCAGGACCTGGGATAGGCAGATGTGGATGTTTGATGTTATTACAGATATTATCGCAGGATGGAAGCAGTTCCTATTAAGGCCGCCTTTTGCAATTGACTAATGATGAATTTGTCAATGCCAATGGTGTTCAAGTGGTGCTCCAGTTTTTTTGGAATTGCACCCAAGGCGCCTATTACTATTGGAACTACCCTTCTTGCTTTTGCCACAGTCTTTCTATTTCTATTTGTAGGTCTTTGTATTTTGTTATCTTCTCCAGTTCTTTCTTGTCTATTCTGCTTTTTCCAGGCAGTGCTATGTTCACTATCACCACCACCACCATCATCATCATCATCATCATTATTATTATTATACAGAAATGCATTGTATTGTTATTTTTATAGATAAGTCACCCAAAGTCATTTGTTGAGATAGCTGTTCTTGAAAGAGGTTTTTCCCTTTATTTTTTTGTACTTTATATTTTGATAAACTAATAAAAAATTAAAAGTAGAAGAGGTTATTTAGATCTCTCTATTCTATTCTAAAGAGGTATAAAGAACATCTTCTACTTTTTAATTTTTTATTAGTTTATCAAAATATAAATTACAAAAAAAAAATAAAAGGAAAGTAAGGAGAAAACAGGGAAATAGGAAAAATTGTAAAGGAAAGGGAGAAAAAAATGATTTCCAACTCTTTTTTTAGTGCAGTAGAATAACATACAGCTCCAATTCCTGCATCTGGCCCACTAGGATAGGAATTCAGGCTATGTTGTGGTCCCATCACTCAGGTATGTAAATCTAGGCTGACACAAAAGTGTTCTTCTCTTCTCTTCTCTTCTCTTCTCTTCTCTTCCCTTCCCTTCCCTTCCCTTCCCTTCCCTTCCTTTCTCTTCCATTGTGAATTCCCTTCTCCCCACTTCATGCTTGATGCTGCTGTTTGACTGGCAGATGTTGTTGATGATGGGGGATATAAAGGCAAGCAGAACCAAGTGATATCCCTGTCCATAGCAAGCCATAAAATTAATCTTCTCCCAATTAACTTTTTGTTAAATGAGCATCATTTTAAAAACAGAAGGCAGATGATTTTATAAGGCAATATTGTGATGGGAAGGGAAGGGAAGAGTTTATAGTGACAGCATCAGTAGCCATTCTCAGTGTCTCCATTCATGTTCTCCAAGTTTCCCCGCACCTGAACTTTCAGCCACTTCCATTTTTTTGGCCCTGAAGAGAGGCAATGTTGTCTATACCTCAATGGATCTATGTTATTTCATTAAATGGTTTGTACCCATTGGTACTCAGTTTATAAGGCAAGAACACCTTCAGATAATTGAAGTTTCTAAGACCAATTTCCTAAATAGATACATTTATACTGACTATTATGGGAAAAAATAAATTTATTAATCTACCAATATTCCTCAAGCCAGGACGAGATATATATATATTATATAATTCTCAGGACTCTAGTCCATAAATTCAAAGAAAATAACTAGGTCTTGTCTATGAATTCTTTCCAAACTGAATTCAGCTGTGGATCACCTGATCCACAGCTACACAAGTTTCCCACAAGAGCGAATATCAATGTATAGTAGAGGCAGTGTGGATATGCACCATTCCTGATATGAGCTCAAGGTCTGCTGTTACACTATAGTTGAATTTTAGGATGTGACTTGGTTATATTTGTACCATCTGTGATTTCATGCAAATATTCCTGATGTGGCTTTTTCTTAAAGGCAGTAATTGAGAATATAGTTCAGATCAGTTTCAGGTGGAGAGAGTGAATTCCATTCCATCATGGAGATACATATCTTGATTTCTTTCTTAATGATCTTTCCTGCATGTAAGGGAAAAAAAACAACACATTTTTTAAAGATAGCAAGTGATCTTTTTTCTACATTTCCTCATACCCATTTTTTTTGTTCTTTCTGTATTTTTGACCACAGGTATTTCATCACAGATTACCCTTACTGAGTCTGGTGATGGCCTTAAGAAGCCAGGAGATACTCTACGGCTGACTTGTACAGTTTCTGGATTTGCCATCACAAGCTATGGAGTGCACTGGATCCGTCAGCCCCCTGGAAAGGCATTGGAATGGAATGGTCTTATCTCGTCTGGTGGAAGCACTTACTATAACAGTGCTCTCCAGAATCGGATCGGCATCACAAGGGATACATCCAAAAACCAGGTTTTCCTTCAGTTGATTGGTTTAAAGCCTGAGGACACCGGCACTTATTACTGTGCAAGAGACACAGTGAAAGAAATGCTTTGCTCAAGCAGCCTAAAACTGCTCTTCCTCAAAATGAATCCTTAGTCATTTGTTGTTTTTGAATGGCAGCTGGCAACTAGATTGCTTTCCATGCTCTGCCAGCTATGTGTGAAAGTTTAAAAGGGAAAATTTGGAGTATGCTTTTACTGTGGGAGCAAGTGGGGCAAGCAGGTTTTCTTGGAATAAAGTTGTCCCACAAGTTGCCCCTTTCTATGACATGTAAGGCTTCAAAGGTGATAACCAGCACCTTGAATCAAAACAGGAGCCTATTGGAAGCCAATGCAACTCACAAACTAGCAGTTTTAACTGGACCTAAAGACATGCACACATAACTCTGGTTCCCAGATGGTCTTCAAGGGCAGCTCCATGTAGAAGGCATTGAACTACTCCAAATGAGAGGTCAGTAATCAGCATGCTGTTCCAGTCCAGGAATTGGCAAAACTGCTGCCCAATAGGCAAAGGCCTTACTAGTGCCTGTGGAGCAGTACTAACACTTCCAGTGACCTTGATGCTATCTCTCTTTTTTTTAAATAATATTTTAATAGTTTTCTACATTTAAAAATCATAAGTGCTTAGTGAACACTGTGTTGTCTGGGTCTATTTGTTTTACTTAATACTACACATTAATTTCCTAATCTGTGACCCATTTTTCCAGCCATTGATAAAATACATGCCGTATTTGAAAATAAACCTAGCCGACAACTTTGTCATCCAAAGATGCTGTCCCTCTGTTGATGCAGCCTAGGACAACATTGGCTTTTTTGGCAGCTATGGTACACTACTGGCTCAACCATAAGCAGTGATCCACAAGGACATCCTCTCACAGACAATACTGATGAGCCAGGTGCTTCCTATCCAGTACCTGTACATTTGGTTTTTCTGCTTCAGGGCAGAGCCTTACTTTTCTCACCAATGAACCGCTTCTTGTTGGAGCACAGAGGACCCAATGCTCAAGTCAGTAAAACCCTTCTGAATCTTGACTCTATTTTCCAAAATGTAAGGATTCCCTCCCCCACTCCAGTTGGTTTCATCCTTCATGATGATGATGATGATGAATTGGAAGGAGGAAGAGAAGAAGGAGGAAACATCTTAAGAGGTTTGTCCAACAGTTACTCCAACAGCATTTTATGGGATGAAATCATCAAAAGCCCCATTTCTTTTTACAATGTCTGTAATTTTAACTCTTCATTTAATGACTATCATTTATCTTTTTACATATCAACTCCTAAGATAATTTACTAAAGTAATATTGCAGAAATTTCCTCTTTGTTTGTCAATTCCATGTCTAATCTTGCAATCAAAGAATTTTAGAAGACTTATTATGAAAAAAAAATGATTAAAAATAGCCTTATTTAATAGAAAATAGCCCTGTAAAAGCATATGATGTTGTAGTTTGAACTAAGGTCAGATATATTTCAACAGCATACAGAATACATGAAAACCACAAATTTATTCTTCATCTTTTATTGACATGTTTTTACTGTAATTCTGTGGGGAGGGTTGGAATGAACAAGTATATTGGAAAATAAATTGAAACTGGATGGAATGATTTGATCAGCAGATACATAAAGTCCACTGTATCTGTCCCATAGTAGATATTCATTGTGTATTATTTTTGCATCTGCTTTCTTCTCATGAGCTGCTCCTTGTTGTTCAATTCAGGCCTCAGCACAATTATGAAACATTTGGGGAAAAATATGCATCCCAACAGCCCAGCACTGGAAGCCAAGATGGAAAAGATCTCCACAGCTACCATATATTTTCCTTTGGTGCTCAGGTAAGTTGGGACAAATGACAACCAAACACTGGTGAATACCAGCATGCTGAAGGTGATGAATTTGGCTTCGTTGAAACTATCTGGCAACTTCCTAGCTAGAAAAGCAACACTGAAGCTGATGATGGACAGAATTCCCATGTAGCCTAAGACAAGATAAAACATAGCAACAGAACCTTCCTTGCACTCTGCTACCATCTCAGTAGTCAGTGAGTCCATGTCCAAATTGGGGAACGGAGGAGAGATTGTTAGCCATATAGCAGAAATGCCTACTGGGATGGAAGAGCTGGAAAGGACAATAAAACCAGTGAGCCTCTTTCCCACCCACCTCCTCATATTGGATCCTGGCTTGGTGGCCATGAAAGCTACCACCACAGTAATAGTTTTGGCTAACACACAGGAAACAGCCAGCGAGAAGATGATGCCAAAGGCTGGTTGCCGAAGGAAGCAGGTCACTACTCCGGGCTTACCAAGAAATAGGAAAGGTGAGAGGAAGCAGAGCAAAAGAGAGATGAGAAGAGCATAGGTGAGGTCCCGGTTGTTGGCTTTGACTATGGGACTATCTTTGTGCAGGTGGAATATTTTTAATACTGCAATTGTGACTGAGAAGAAGAAGATGGCACTTGTGGCTAAGGAGATGCCCAGAGGTTCTTCATAAGACAAAAAAACGATGATTTTGGGAAAACATTCATCTTGTTTCTGGTTTGGATACTGATCAGATGGACATTTGAAGCAATCTTCTGTGTCTGGATGCAGGAAAATAGATTAAGGCAGTGTTAAATTTATGCAAAATGACTCAGTTCTCATATCAGTCTTTTAAACAAGAGGCCCATCACTCTTGATTCCACAAGAGAAACAAACTTTGTGAAGAAACAGCCATTATTGTCCGATTGTCCTTCTAATCACTATCCTAGAAAGATCAATATATTTATTATTTGGATTATTCATGAAAACTTCCTGTCTTCAGCTCAATTCTGCTTCCTGAATATTTTTACATTGTTTCCTTTGAACACACACAGCGTCAAGGAATAATGGATGGGGAAAAAAATAGGAGCCACTGTTTATAGCTTCAGGTTTGAAGGGAAGTTAACCACTTCTGTAACTCGCTAAATCATCTGTGCTTTCCCCTGGTGATATGATGGTTGATAGATAAAGGTAAAGATTTCCCCTGTCCAGTCATGTCTGCCTCTAGGTGGTGGTGCTCATCTCCATTTCTTGGTTGAAGTAACCAGCATTGTTTGAAGACATTTCTGGGGTCATATGGTGAGCATGACTATACACCGAGGCCCACAGAATGCTGTTACCTTCACACCAAAGTGGTATCTATTTATCTACTCACATTTGCATGCTTTTGAGCTGCTGGGTGGGCAGGAGCTAGGGAAGGTAACAGGAGATCATCCCACTGCTTAGGTTTCTAACCCAGGTACTATGTTCATGCACCCATGTATTTTGAAGGACCTTTCTTCTTTAAAGTCCTGCAAAGTCATAATGATAATATATTAAGCAAGAATCTATTGCTATATAACTTATGTGGCCCAAGCTCTATTAGCACAACACTTCTCAACAATTGTCATATGGAATATCCCTCCAATTCTCATTAAGCATGCAGGAGAAAAGAGATAAAAAGAAGAATAAGGGGCAGAGATGTTATCAAACCTGGCCATTTTGACGTTCTCCAACCCTTTTTATATCCATTTTATATCCATGAGCCGAGGTGGCGCAGCAGTTAGAGTGCAGTACTACAGGCCACTTTAGCTGACTGTGTTCAGCAGGTCTGTGGTTGAAATCTCACCGGCTCAAGGTTGACTCAGCCTTCCATCCTTCTGGGGTAGGTAAAATGAGGACCCAGATTGTTGGGGGCAATGTAAATATATATATATATATATATATATATATATATATATATATATATATATATATATATATATACATTGCTTACTGATGTACACCACTTAGAGAGTGCTTGCACTTAAAGCGGTATATAAGTCTCATAAATAAATAAATAAATAAATAAATAAATAAATAAATAAATTATGTTGGAAGAGTTGCTGCACTGTGTCATTTACCTCTTTCATTGGAAATCTTCCCTTCTGGACAGCGAACACATCCATAGCAGCAAAATTTCTCTCCTTCTTTTTTTCTCTTTTGAGAACCAGGCTGGCAATAAGGATTACACAAGGAAAGAGGACGGACCTTTAAAATAAAAAATAAAAAAATGAAAGGTTAGGTAGAGATTATCTGGTATGACATAACAAACAAATCTTCAATTTACACATGTTTGGAAGGTAAATATGTAGGTAGTTGGTAGGTAGGTAGGTCACTACAATTAATGCCTTCTGGACAATGCTGAATTTATCATACAAAGTACACTTCATCTTAACCTAAACTCTTGATATAGAATTAACTATGAACAATCTTCTTCTCCTTCTCCTTCTTCTTTTCCTTCTTCCTCCTCCACCTCTTTCTTTTTCTTTTTCGACAACCATATCTCTGAAATGGTATAGGGCAAGGGTGTCAAACTCAATTTCACTGAGGGCTGCATCAGCATTGAGGTTGCCCTTGGGAGGCCAGGTGGGTGTGGCCAGAGTGGGTGTAGCCTACTGGGTGGGCATTGAGGGAGTGGGTGTGGCTTACCGGGTGGGCATGGCCAGTTCTACATCATTCACGTCAAGGGTGCCTGTGGGGTCTGGGCAGAAGAGGGCAGATCTGAGGGTCTCTGGCAGAAGGGGGTGGGACTGGGGCAAGTGGCAAGGCATAGTCCACTGGGGCAAGTGCCAAGAAGGCCACCACAAAATTGTACATTGTCTCCCGGCAGGCCTGGGCCAGGGCCAAGGCAGCGGTGGCCGTTCCCTCACTGTTTCCAGGATGACTTCATGGGCCACATGAAACCACTTTGTGGGCCGCATCCAGCCCCCAGGCTTTGTGTTTGACATGTCTGGTATAGGGTTTCCTGCTTAAGCAGGGGGTTGGACTAGAATACCTCCAAGGTCCCTTCCAACTCTGAAGGACTTACTAAGGATCTCTGTACCTCTGTGAATTTGGAGTCTATTTATAGCTCTTAAATTAATTTTAAGCAGCAGATCTGCAAAGTCCTTTGGAGAAAGAAACCCCAAAGCTGGAGGACAGCTGAATGACAGAGGGAGGAGAAGGAACCAGAAAATACCAGCCATTTAGAATTGTTTCCCAAATTTATCCCTACTGTCACTATAAACTGAATTCGCCTCCAAAAATGTTGCTTTTACTTAGGGAAAATTAGACAAGGAACAAATGCTACTGCCTTGTCAAAACATTTCTGGAAACAAAGAGTTCATATGTTGTGGAAAATGTAGGGACAATCCTTGTAAACTTTTTTTTCCCAGAAAGCTGATAAAGGTCTACAGGTTAAAGAACAAAGAAAACAGAAAACAAAGAGGAAATAGGGGATTAAAATTCCCAAGACAGGGAAAGATTTGTCCATTTATATTTTCTACCAATAATAAAGAAACCATAACTCACTCACTCACTGTCTCTCTCCCTCCCTCCCTCCTTCCCTCCCTCCTCTCTCTCTCTCTCTCTCTCTCTCTCTCTCTCTCTCTCTCTCTCTCTCTCTTGTTCTTTCTTTTGCTTCTCCTACCTAAAACATTTTTCTTTTCTTTTAATGTGACTCTATAATCCCTTCCATAGGTGTATAGTTGGGACAACTGAATGGAGTTACTGGCCGGATGCTTTTCCTGATCCCTACGTGGAGTTCACAGTAGATATTTTCTCTTTGCACCCAGAGAAACATCTGCCACTACCTAGGATCATAGCCTCTTGATTTTGAGGTGAAAGCTCCACCTCTAGGCCACCACATCATTCCTCCTACCCTAAAACAGTAATACTAGAAAAAAAGAGCATCTCTCTGAAAATATTTTCCTTTCCATTGTAAGTATTCCGTTTCTCCTATTAGGGGTACAGTATCTCAGAGTGTCTACTAAAGATTTTACTATTCTGTATGGGGTATTAGGGTAATTGTTTTTGTTGTTGTTGTTGTTTATTGTAATGGAAAGTGAGAGAATTCCAACAATTAAAATTGGGCTTTTCAAAAGATTTATGAAGACTCACTTTGCTGATGCTTCCATGCCATCTAATCTTGTCAGTCTCAATGATGATTTCTTTCCCTTGAGAATCCTTGGTCCCCATCCTTCCAACCTTCACTTTATGAAAAGAGTTATTAGAGAAAATAAGCATGTTTACTATATCAAATCCATATCCCATCTCCTTATTCTCATTAAAGGAGACCATTTCTCCATCTGTGTTGTTAAATGAAAGGGTCTGAAGGAAGCGGTGAAGCTAAGAAGAACAAAGCAAGAAACAGATAAGAGGACGGATCTTTTCATAACTCAAAAAAAGTGAATACATAAAAATATTACCCCCACCATTTGTCATTCTTATTCTTGTTCTTTAAGAGATGTAATCTTTTGTTTTCTTATTATATAAATATTTTAACTCTTCATGGTAGGCCAGATATGGAAATAATTACAATTATACTTTATTGGGATACAATAACAACTTTATCAAAAGTTATTTGTTTACAAAAACAACATTTTAGAAGGATGCCTGTGTCTTTCTTTTCCTCCCTTTTGTACCTGAGCCAGTTGTGGTATGTGTCTTTGTAATACTCTCACACCCCTCTGGATTTAACACACTTTTTTTTTTACTACCATAATGTTTTTCTAAAAGCCTTTTAATACCTTTTTCATCTTGCTGGCCTCCTACAAAATATCATTATTATTTTTTAAAAAAAATTACTGAACGAGGGCAATAATAGGATAAGAAAATCAACTCTAATAACATATGGAACTGAATCAAACTTTTAATAACTACCGGTATGTATGTAGAAATCTCTGTCTGAATGCCTGAATCCATACATTCTGCTTTTCCATTTTTTAAAATAACTTCTTTTAACCTGATTCATTACCAAATATGAAGGCTTTCGAAAATTCTTCTTTAAAAAGGATAGTTGTGAAAATGAATGAAAATTTTTTACTCATCTTCAAAATTGGAACTACTACAGTCGTATCACAAGTGCTTCAGCGCTTCTGGGTTGAAAAGATTGAATGGTGACATCACCATTGACCAGGGGATGCTCCATTGGTGGGTTCCTTTCATGTCCCCATTAAGTTGCCCACTGGAGTTTATCCATTCGTGGTTGTCCACTTTAAAATGCTAACTTGGCAGGAAGTGGAGAGTGTGATGAGCACTCACCCCCTCCAGGAGCAGCAATTGGGTCTTCTACACAAGTTTGCTGTATGTCAGCCCAGCATCCTAACTCATAAGTCACTGTGATCCCTAGAACTGGAAAATGTAAGAGGACTCCTCTCCCCCAGTGGAAAATATTTTAAATAATCCACAAATACCATATATCCCTTTGAGTTATTAGTGAAAAAGGAAGTTCTATGCATTTTAATATGATGTGATATATTTTTTTCAATTCTATATAGAATTTCTTTTAATTTTCTTTTCTTTCATTCTAGAGACATTACCTGCCAAGGGTTTATCTCATCAAGATATCTTGTAATCCTGATTGCTTTATGTTTTGATCTAGATAAATCCAGGCTGTGTAATGCATGGGCCACAACAAAGACTGCAGTGTAGATGCTGTAGCTATGACCAGTCATGACCATCTCGAACAGAATCCCTGGAAGATCCCTCAAGGATTCTGTCCCACTACAAAATTTGTGAGCCTCTATTAGGTTCGTAGGATCTGGAACAGAGCAACCAAAGGCTTGTTCCCAGAACTCCTTGGAAAAGTCATCAGGTTGTGCCTTGGCTGGTTTTATATTCTGAAGATAGATCTGAAACTCTTCGTGTTCATTGGAGTGGATCGCAAAAAGAAAAGCACCTTGGAATACTTCATATTTCCAGTCCTTTGAAATGACTGTTGAAGCAAAGTCAATCTGGCCTGTCATAATCCACACCTTTTCGGTATATTTAACACCCGCAAAAAATAACGCAGTGCTTAGCCACATTACAGTTAGAGTTTCACCATAGACAACAAGGGTGTTAACTTTTGGATCTGAGTAGAACTCATTAATATTTGCAGAAATAGTTTTCAGTTCATCAAGTTCAGGGAACCGGCTATCAACTGGCATTCTTTGAACAAAGGCTGAACATATCTTATTCTGGAGAAATAATGACTCCATCTTTTTCAAGAAACGCTCTCCACTTTCGTCATCTCCAGCCAAAAGTCCAACCCAGATCCACCCAAAATGTTTAAGTAAATAGATAATGCCTGTATACTGCTGACCTTCATTGGAGACTGTGTGGTAAAAGGAAGATGTCTCTACCATATTACTTCTTTGCATAGGAAACGATCCATATGTGAGCTGAAAGGACATGCTCAGAGATATTCAGATACGTATTATTTATTTACTTATTCATTTCTACACTAACCATCTGATCTAAGTGATTATGGGCAGAAAATAGTAATAACAATAATAACAATAACAATAACAATAACAATAACAATAACAATAACAATAACAATAACAATAACAATAATAATAATAATAATAATAATAATAATAATAATGGTAAGCTGTTGTAAGAAGATTGCACAGACTGACTACAAGGCTTACTACATTTATACACATTTATACAAGGCTTACTGACTACTGGAGAGACCAAACTGGCCTACAAGAAAGACCAAATGAAGAACAGAATACAGGCATGGGAAGACAAAGCACTTCATGGCCAATATATTAAAAAAATACCTGGGAAAGCAGATATTAACAAGACTTGGCAATGGCTAAGAGCAGGAAAATTGAAGAAAGAGACCGAGGGACTAATTCTGGGTGCACAAGACCAAGTCTTAAGGACAAATGCATATAAAGTCAAAATTGAGAAGACAGCAACAGACAGTAAGTGCCGCCTATGCAAAGAATTTGAAGAAACAGTGTGCCACCTGGTAAGCTGTTGCAAGAAGATTGCACAGACTGACTGCAAGCAGCGGCATGAGAAAGTAGCAACAATGGTGCATTGGAAGATCTGCAAAAAAATATCATTTGCCTGTAAGCAAAAACTGGTGGGATCATAAAATAGAGAAAGTCATAGAAAATGATAAAATTAAACTGCTCTGGGACTTCAGAATTCAAAAAGACAAGCACCTGAAACATAACATCCGAGACTTAACAATTGTCGATAAGAAAGACAAAAAAGTCTGGATAGTGGACCTGGCAGTGCCTGGAGACAGCAGAATAGATGAGAAAGAACTGGAGAAGATAACAAAATACAAAGACCTAAAAATAGAAATAGAAAGACTGTGGCAAAAGCAAGCAAGGGTAGTACCAATAGTGATAGGCTCCTTGGGTGCAATCCCAAAACAACTGGAGCACCACTTGAACATCATTGGCATTGACAAATTCGCTATTAGTCAATTGCAAAAGGCGGCCTTACTAGAAACTGCTTCCATCCTGCGACGATATCTGTAATACCATCAAACATCCACATCTGCCTATCCCAGATCCTGAATAAGGACTCAATAGGTAGACAAAATGCCAAATCCAGTCTGAACATCTGGCTGACTGTGCGATGATTAATAATAATAATAATAATAATAATAATAATAATAAATACCATAAAGGCAATCAACACCTGGGCAATCCCAGTCATTAGGTACACAGCTGGAATAGTGGACTGGACTCAAGCAGAACTAAAAGCAATGGATAGGCAGACCAGAAAAATAATGACAATGAATCATGCCCTTCATCCACGCAGTGACATTGATAGACTTTATCTACCAAGGCAAATAGGTGGGCGTGGAATGCTACAAGTACATCAGATGGTTGAAGAAGAAAAAATGGCTTTGGAAGAATATCTGAAGAACAATGATGAAGATGCACTGAATTAGTATATCAGGAAGGTTTACTAACTACTGGAGAGACCAAAGTGGCCTACAAGAAAGACCAAATGAAGAACAGAATAGAGGCATGGGAAGACAAAGCACTACATGGCCAATACATGAAAAAAATAGCTGGGAAAGCAGATAATAATAAAACCTGGCAATGGCTAAGAGCAGGAAAATTGAAGAAAGAGACCGAGGGACTAATTCTGGCTGCACAAGACCAAGCCTTAAGGACAAATGCATACAAAGTCAAAATTGAGAAGACAGCAACAGACAGTAAGTGCCGCCTATGCAAAGAAGCTGAAGAAACAGTGGACCACTTGGTAAGCTGTTGCAAGAAGATTGCACAGACTGATTACAAGCAGCGGCATGACAAAGTAGCAACAATGGTGCATTGGAAGATCTGCAAAAAATATCATTTGCCTGTAAGCAAAAACTGGTGGGATCATAAAATAGAGAAAGTCATAGAAAATAATAAAATTAAACTGCTCTGGGACTTCAGAATTCAAACAGACAAGCACCTGCAACATAACACCCCAGATTTAACAATTGTCGATAAGAAAGACAAAAAAGTCTGGATAGTGGACGTGGCAGTGCCTGGAGATAGCAGAATAGAAGAGAAAGAACTGGAGAAGATAACAAAATACAAAGACCTACAAATAGAAATAGAAAGACTGTGGCAAAAGCAAGCAAGGGTAGTACCAATAGTAATAGGCTCCTTGGGTGCAATCCCAAAACAACTGGAGCACCACTTGAACACCATTGGCATTGACAAATTCGCTATTAGTCAATTGCAAAAGGCGGCCTTATTAGGAACTGCTTCCATCCTGCGACGATACCTGTAATACCATCAAACATCCACATCTGCCTATCCCAGGTCCTGGGTAAGGACTCGATAGGTAGACAAAATGCCAAATCCAGTCTGAACATCTGGCTGACTGTGCGATGATCCATAATAATAATAATAATAATAGTATCGTAGAATAAGAGCATAAATCAGAACAAAGTTAAAAAAAAATTTGAAAGATAGGGCTATGGTATTAAAAGTTAAAAAATTAAAAAGATAACAAAGGAGAGAGAACATGATATAAACTCCTCCCCCCCAGAGATGCATATCACTCTTACACAAACAGACATAGTTTTGTGTAAAAGTGTCTTAATACTCTTTCTGAGATAAGATACCAGAGATACCTCTGAAGATACGATAAGGTGGGGGCAACGACAAAGAACTGTCTCTCCTTGGATCCCACCAATGATACAGGACACACAGCATGCCCTTCCTGTCTGACCAGGTGAGATGAGACAATATAATTGGTATGAAACCGTTCTTTAGTTAACCTGGCCCCATGCCATAAAAGTCTTTAAAGGTGAGAGTTAACACCTTGAATTCAACAAGGAAACAAACCAGCATCCAAGGAAATGCATGTAGCAGAGGTGTTATATGCCATTTATCTATCTCTATCTCTATCGTCTCTATCTCTATCTATCTCTATCATCTCTATCTCTATCTGTATCTGTATCTCTATCTCTATCTCTATCCCCCTCTCTCTTTCATAAGAGGTTTTCTCAATGCATTTATGGACATTATTTTTAAGACCAGGAATTATCAGTGAATGGAGAAAAATAGTTGCTTTTTTTATCCATTAAGCTTATTAACCACTAAGTTCCCTCAAAGGTTTAATAGCAAAAGAATAAACACCCACCTTAGCAATTCAAACTTTATTTAGAAAGATTTGTTTGCAAACCAGGCTGCTTTAAAATCTAAGAAAGAAATCTTAGGACAATCAATCAAAGCAATATAATACCTTTATGGCTTTTCATGGCCAGACTTCATCCTGATGGGCTATGAACATTTACTAGCTGATCTCAAGGAACGGGTCATTCATTTATAGCAGCTTTACCAGATGTACTGAGAAACATCTTTCTGAGGCATTCTACACACTTTTCCAACCAGCCAGATATCTTAGCTGCATACAAATTCAAAAATTTAGAAGGGTTTTATCTGTCTATGGAGATTCTCAGTCATCCAGGTCTTGGTTGTCCCAAAGATGCTTTTCTCATGAGACTTTCTTGTTTTTCTTTGAAGATATTTTGCTTCTCATCCAAGAAGCTTCTTCAGCTCTGACCACCCCCACCATGCAGTCAGAGCTGAAGAGGTTTATTGGATGAGAAGTGAAACATCTTCAACGGAAAACAAGAAAGCCCAGTTGCCTTCTGAAAAAAAGCACCTTTGGGACAAGGGTTTTATCTGTTGATTCAATGGCCTCCCAATAGCTTTTACTGAAGTATACACCAAAATATTCCTTTCAAATGAAGACTGTTTCCATGCAGTGGAAGAATAATTGAAACTGGAACATAATTATCTTGTATTGTCCCTTCTGTGCAAATGATCACCAGGAATTATTATCTCCATCTTTCGCTAAACATCCTGATAATTCTGATTTGTCTAATCTTACATTGTTATGTCAGATCAATCTGATTTTACTTCCTTGACTACAGAGATATACTGTTCTATAGTTTATATAGAGTGCCATTGGTTCTTTTCTAATTCTTCTTATATATATTAGATTTTTTTTCTTTTTCTCCTAATTAATTGTGATTTTCTTGTTTTTATCTGCTGGTTTATGATCAAATAAAATTGATTGATTATTTGATTGATCCATTCAATTTAGTACTATGTGTACTGAAATGGCACTCTGAAATTCTAAGCAGGAAACACTTAATATTAAGCTACAATTTATTCCATCAGGTAGGACCATGATTAGGATTCTGAGGATGGTGGAATCTGGGAGAGTCCAAATCATGGACTCTTATGCCAAAACCTTGGGAATAATGATGCAGCTATTGAAAATAGGCATTAGAGAAATGTTGGTAGCATTGATAACATTGAAATCAATCTTCCAATATCTAAGGGGCTGCCACAATAAAGAGGGGATTAACCTAGTCTCCAAAGCATCTGAAGGCAGGACAAGAAGCAATGGGTGGAATCAAGAGGAGAACCAACTTAGAAATAAGGAGTAATTTCCTTACAGTGAAAACAATTACTGTAACCAGTGGAACAGCTTGCCTCCAGAAGCTGTGGGTGCCCCAACATTGGAGGTTTTTAAGAAGAGACTGGACAACCATTTGTCTGAAATGGTGTAGAAGACCTCCAACTATGTTATTCTGTTAATATGCATGCTTCATTCAATGATAATTCCTGGCCTTAAAAAATAACATGTATAAATGCATTGAGAAAACCTTTTCGAGATGATATAGGTAGATAGATGGTAGATAGATAGATAGATGATAGATAGATGATAGACTGACCAACAGACAGACAGACAGATACATAGACAGATCATAAATAGAAGATAGATGATAGACGGATATATAGACAGACAGACAGACAGACAGACAGACAGACCCTTCCAACATTTTTATTCTGTTATTGGCAAGATATCCTAGTTTCTACCATATGCTTGCATTTCTCTTCCAATCTCTGGAAGCTTTCCCCATTTCTGCATTCACTTCCACTTTTTTGGGAATGTGAGACTCACTTTCAGAAAAACAAAACTGGCTACTGTACCAAAATGATAGGGCTGCTCTGTTGAGGTGCACAAATGTTACCTGAGGAATCTTGTACAGACTTAAAATGTCTGCCACACAGGAGGAGATGTCAGGGCTGATTCCCCCAATGAGTGCTATCAGTCTTCTGTGAGGATCACATTTGTAATTGGGGAGAAATGTCTGTGACTTAAAAAGCAAGTCCAAGGTGATCCGATAGGTCATCCTTGAATCAAAATGACTGTCATAGATATGGAAGCCAAGGGTGAGATTCGGCAAGATCATTGGATCCTGGTTGATCTTATTCACAGCAAAAGCCAGAGCCAGGAGGTGTTGGTAGAACTTTGGCAACATACTGCAAGAAAATATATATATACATCTTTAGTGGATTTAATTTACAATCCACACCTTCCTATTGCCACCTTCCTGCATGGTTCAGCTTTAAATAAGACACAAATAATTGTAAATCTTCCCACCAACCTTTATCAGCTCCTTCATTAGCAAAATCAGGGAGCTGAATAGAAGACAATTCCAAAGGTTTAGGAAAAAAAATAACCATGAAACTGATTAGGGATACTCCAAGTATGAAATTAGAAGCTGATAATGTAGGGCTTAGCAGATGTTAGTTTCTAACTGTCTAACTGCATCTGATATCATCCCCTTAGCTTGTATTATCCCCTTAGTTTGTCATGAACTGCAGTGCAGGAAATGTATCTTGACATTTCCATCACATTTTAAATTGAGGAAAGAATAACATTTGGTCTAAAGTAACAATATTATTCCTTTCACTAGAGCCAGTTTAAAAAAAAAAAAAAAACTTTGGACAATTTCTCTCCATATGCTTCCTCTTTTATCCAGCTGTGCTGATCTCAGCTTTCTCTCCTTTCATACCTTTATATGGTGATTCCAATTTAAACAGCAAAGAACCATTGACCTCTTGAAGTCTCTTATGGGTCTTATTCATGATGACAATGGGGGTGCTTACCACAAGGACATTAAGCGTTTGGTGAACTGGTGTAAGGAAAACAGCCTAGTTTTAAATACTGGAAAAACCAAAGAGATCATTGTCAATTTCAGAAAAGACAGGCACAGCCACACTTCTCTGTGCATTCATGATTCACCTGTGGAGATGGTTACCAGCATCAAATTCCTGGGTGTGCAGTTAACAAGTAGGCTGGCTTGGTCACTCAACAGCGAGACACTGATGAACCAGGCACAGCAGTGCCTTCATTTTCTGCATCGCATGAGAAAAGCTCATCTTCCTTCCCCTATCCTTTCTACAGAGGAATGATCAAGAGCATCCTGTCATACAGGCTATTTGTCTGGTTTGGAATCTTCACTGCTTCAGAGAGGAAGGTGGTGCAAAGAGTGGTGAGGATGGCTGAAAAGATAATTGGCAGTTCCCTCCTTTTCATCCAAGACATAACACATAAGTGTTGCTTGAGTAGGGTCTGTAAGATTGTCTGAGACATGACACATCCTCTTCATGACCTGTTTTCCTTGTTACATTCTGGGAGGGCTCCATGGTATCCGAAGCAAAACATCCAGATTCAGTCACAGTTTTGTCCCATACAGTATTAACCTTGTGAACTCTAAAGCTTCCTCCTTCCATTAGGTATTCAAGATGGACAGTGAATAATACTTGCATGTTACTTATATGTAAGGGTGTAGATGTATACATATGTTGTATGTAGTATGTTTAACTGTGTGTTATGTATGTATAACAATAAAAAAATGACAATAAAGGTTATCTATTCTGATCTAAAAAAAAGGCAGTCCACTTTACCTTAATTTATTCCTACCTTAATTATTTTCCTTAAGTGTCTTCTTTAACTTGAAAGTTAAAGAGCAAATAAGTCCTACTAGTTCTAAGGTGCAAAATAGCTACTAGGTAGTAGAAATAAGTAAGGGTGGTCCTCTGATCTTTTATGCCACTGAATGGCTAACCAGATTTTTTGCAGATCAGAGTGTAGCCCTGATGGCAGAGAAGAACAATAGGAAGCAAGCAAGAAATACTTACAGTGGAAGCTCATCACTCAGTTTCTTAGAAGGAGCTTCATCAAAGGTGTATTGGAAATATACATTTAAGATATGAGAAACTATCCCACCAATCAGGAATTTGCCAGACTGGTACCACTCATGTGGAACAAGAAACATCTCTTTGCTAGAGCACTTTTTGGGGTCTGCTTTGGCTCTCCCGTAAGATGGAAAGAGTACAAGTATTGTTAACAAGAATATCTGACTCCAAATCACTCTAGATGGAGGCAATTTCCAGGCCATCTCTGTAGGCTGAGAGCTGATCTTTGCAAACATCAGCAAGCTACATCATCTGACAACCGCCTCCATAACTGTAGCATAGGAAAAGGAACTGTAATTAAGGACAGTACGTCTTTGAAAGTGTTCTTCAGGCTTCAATCAATGCAGTGATAAGGCAATAATAGCCTAAATGAATTAGGGAAATCTACAGTGTTCAACTGAATAGAATTCTGCCTTCTTTGTCCTCTCCCAGCTTGGAATTGGGCAAAAGAAAGGTTTTATAGTTCCTTGAAATATTGCTTGTGGATTTCATTTTTGATGCTCTTTAGAAGTCCCTTGAGTGAAGCCAATATGGAGAACAAATAATCTCAGATAATTGCAAGAAGGATAATTACTACTCATGCAATACCAAGTCTCTTTGTGGCAGAAAAGGGAGTAAACTCTTCTTGTTTTTCTTCATGTATATTCTTGTTTTTCTTGTTTTTCTTCATGTATATTTAGAGAAACATATGGAAGTTGACTAAATGATGATGCAATCAGATGAATGAGCTGAAATGACTCAGATGAGCCTTGCAGAAGAAAACTTTTACAATATTATTTTTTTTTCACATTTCATTTTGATTGAATAATCCCTGGGATGGCCTTTGTATTAGCTTATGTTGGGACAACAAAGACTGCAACACTAATATCCACACCAAATTCAAAAATGATGAACTTGGTTACATTCAATGCACATTGTAACTTCTTAGCAATGAAGCTATGAAGCTAATTATGGACACATGATAGAGGATTGCCAATATACAAAGATAATTGTTCATGTCATGCCTGGTCACTCAAACATTCTCTTTTAACATTCTCCATTAAATTGGACTGTTGAAAGTGTGTCAGATAACCTCACATTTCCCAGTATGAACTTAGTCAGCATACTGGACTTTAAAGGAAGTTGGGGAAAACTATCAATATATTCTGAGATAATTTCAACTCATGTACTTTTTGGAATTGAAAGAACTTGTTAAACTGGAACAGAGAAGTTGAAAAAGAAGCAATGGAGAACAGCTCCTTTGGTGCCAGTTCTCTGATCCTGCCTTGGTTATTGGAAAACTGGCAGGACAAAATCTGCAGATCTTCTAAAGCCACCAACTAATAACCAACTAATTATTTGAGGCATTTCTTCTTCTGCACTATGGCTCATATAGACTTTTCTTCTCCAGGATGAAGGAAATGAAGATACTTTTCAGACTTGGTAGATAGCTGAGATACTAAGTTGAAGTTGTTCTTTATGTATCATAGGTCTTAGAGTGTGGACCCATTTCTACATCCACTCTACATTTATCACTATGATAAAGCAAGGAAAGGCAAGCTATCAAGTTCACAGGAAGATTTCATATAAACACTATTTAATTCACTAGGGAGCTATATCTGGCTCAGATTTAAATGTAGAAAGGCATTTTTTGATTGTGCATTAGCGCTTGTTTAATTAAAACTAGGCTGGAATTTTCCAATTCAAAGTCGAAAGAACCACAAGATAGAAGCAAAGAGAAAGAGATTATTTATTATTTATTGCCACCTACTTCAGATTTAGTCTAAATTAAATCAGGACAATTAATTGGTGTTTCAGATGTGAAAATACAAAATTCTACTTGTGGGCTGAGTCTCGTTGATGGACTTAAGCCATCTTTCTTATAAACTGGTTTTAACTTCCACATGAAACTCAGATGCAAATGAAGTCACTGAGCTGTTTCTCCTTTAAATAACCACAAACACACAAATGAATAACACAGAGCCAAAGGGGTCATTGTTCTAAAGGAACTGAGCTTTCCTTACTTCCCAATGGATCTTGACATTCTTCTTCTTTGCTTAGTAGCAGCTCCTGTGAGTATCTTCCAGATGGACCTGAACAATGAGATAAAACAAAACCAAGGTTGTGTACAAATTCCTGTTTTGTAATACATTTAGATGTCCACTCCACAGTCCAACTTGGCAGTAAGTGGAGGACATTCTATGCATCATCCCTCCAAAGTCGAACAACCTTGTCTGTTGATGACTTCCACAATGAATATTATTTGACAATGTGGTCCCTGACACTGCAGAATCAGCCACATATTACTGTTCAAGAGATCCACAGTGAAAGGAGGAAGTATGAAAACATCTGAGCCTTTTTTCGCCTGAAGAAACTTTATGCATTACATGAATGGATTCAGATAACTTAGTTCTGATTTCAGGCCGTCACTCCCTGCAGAAAAGAACGAGCTACTCTTCCAGGTTAACCAGAAGTAGTACTAGAATTCAGATTTACTGCTTGTACTGAGAACAGCACATAAGACCCTATTTGCGTCTGCTTCCTTTTCTCCAGCATGATTGGATGGAGAACCCACGGATGGGTTGTCTTAATCTATCTGCTCCAATTAGACTAAGTCTGAAATTTAGTACCGCCCCCTCTGTGCCAACTGCACCCCAGTTTTAGACTTAGTCTCTTTGCCCCAAGACGCGTTTTGTCTTCGCTCCTGGAGCAGAAGACTGTTTAATTCCATTTAATTACTTAGCTCAGGCTATTATTATTATTTGTTATTTTATTATTGATTCAGAATCGATTATATCTAGAAGAAAGATCAATTATCCCAGTCTGAAGCCTATTCCGGCTGACAGACTCACAATCCTCTCCCTCTAGGGGGGGGGAACTTTTCCCTTCTTTGTTTTCCCTCAGTTAGGGACAGCAAGATCAAACCTTTGATTTAGGTCGTTTTCAGAGCCTCATCAAGCCTAGAGGGAGCCTTCCCAGGTCCCTCGGCCCCAGCAGAGAGCAGCAGGTGAGAATTTGGGCGCGGCCCAATGTTCGGAGCCCAGAGGGCCTGTCAGGCCTTGGACGACAGCTTTTCCAGCCGGCCTAATCACATGCCACCAGCTGCTTTAGGAGCCCAGGCGATTCACCCGAAAGAGGGCTCGTTGCAGCTTAGACCCTAGGCATCAAGGCCTTCTTCCAACGGCCGTTTTTTAGGGCGCGAAATTGGCGGCCGCCATTTTGAATTGCCTCCTGGCGGCCATTTTGGGTGTAGCTGAAGCCCCCGGCGGCCATTTTGTATGTGGTTGAGGCCCTCGGTGGCCATTTTGTGAGTGGCAGAAGTCACTGGCGGCCATTTTGTGGGTGGCTGAAGTCACCGGCGGCCATTTTGTGTGGGGCTGAAGCCTCGGTGGCCATTTTGAGTGTGCCTGAAGTCACTAGCGGCCATTTTGGGGGTGGCTGAAGTCACCGGTGGCCATTTTGTGTGGGGCTGAAGCCTTGGTGGCCATTTTGAGTGTGCCTGAAGTCATCGGCGGCCATTTTGTGTGTGACTGAAGCCCTCAGAGGCCCTTTTGTGCGTGGCAAAAGCCCTTGGCGGCCATTTTGTGTGTGGCTGAGGCCCAGACTGCCTGGAACTTTCTTCTGAAGGCAGTATTACATCATCGGTGGCAGGATCATCGAGAGAGCAGGTTCGACCGGGGAGGGCCTGATCGATCCCAAGTGATCGGGGTGCCCATTAACTCCCTGCCCACCCCTCTCTTGGGCTGAAGTATCTCTGTAGACTCCCTTGGTGAAGTACAGCGCCGATGAGGTGCGTTTTGCCAAGGTTGAGACCAGAGCAACTCATCATGGCAGAGAAAGGCAGCGAGCCGGCCAAGAGGAGTCGCCAATCAGAGGCAACTGGTAAGAGCACCACCAAGCGAGCCCAGCCAAGCAGGGAGCCACAGAGGGAGGAAGGGTGCCAAAGACTGAGAGCGGCCTCCCCAGATCTGACAGGCACGATGGGAAGGTCTATATTTGAGCCCCTTTCTTCGCACAGTGCCTCAGCCCCAGGGGCCTGGTCTCCCCCCAGGGGAATTCCTGAGTCAGATTCAAACCTAACAGTGGCTTCAGGGAGGGGTATAACCGGTCAGGACACCTCAGGGCCCCAGGCCACATTCACTCCCACTGCAGCAGGACTTCGCCCTCCTGAGAACCAGGCCCTGAACCCGAACCTCCTCCAGTCCATGATAGCCCAGGCTATGGCTCAATTTATGGCCTCCAACACCCCACAGCCACCCCCACAGGCCACACATCATTCACAATCTCCGGATTGGATGGATGATCCCGCATTGGATTTGGAATCTACAGGAGCTGAACAAGCTGGCCTAATTTTGTCTGAGGATGAGGGCATCGCCCCATCCGAACCCACCCCTCCTGTCGGTCTCTTTGACCATTCCTTCTTCAATTCCCTGCTTCTCAAGGCCTGCACCACTGCAAACCTCGCCCAAGAACAGGAGAACCTACCAACATCCCAGGGTCCCCATGCCATATACACTGAGCCCTCTGTCTCACAGAATCATATTCCCTGCCCTCCCCTTTTTCTAAATATAGTCCAGAAACAATGGGAAAAACTAGGATCCCCCTTAAGCCCTGGTGTGGTAGAGAGAACATTGTTCAATGTTGCTCCTTCCCTGACCTCCCTTTTAGAGATTCCTGAGATTGATGAGCCCTTGAACTCATTGTTTCCCAAGTCCAACATCCCTGGGGACATAAATGAGGCACTAAGGGCAGAGGACAAGAAGATTGAGTCCGCCCTATGCAGGTCCCACCAGGCATCAGCCTGGGCAACGAGGGCGGCAACCTCCATGGCCTTTTTTGCCAGGGCTTCGGTCCTGTGGCTACGGGAGCTCCAGGACATGATCCCTCCAGACCAGCTCAGAGCCCACCAGAATCTGGGTAAGTTGGTGGCCACGTCCCAGTATCTAGCCGATGCCTCCTTACACACGATCAGATACACTGCCCGGACCATCGCGGCAGACATTTCAGCACGAAGGCTCCTTTGGCTCAGAAACTGGTGAGCAGACACCAAGGCCAAGTGGCTTCTGGCCTCTAAACCTTATACAGGTGGACAACTCTTTGGTAAGGCGCTAGAGCCATACCTAACCGAAGGTAAGGATAAACACAAGACCTTGGTTAATACATCAAGGAGGGGAGATAGACGCTGGGGGAACTTGTCGCAGAGTAACTACAGAAGGCAGCCCTTTCAGCCAGTGCCAGCCTGGGACTGGGCCCAGGCTCCTCGACCCTTCTTTCAGAGACAGGAACGACAACAAGATCGTTCAGCATACAGAGGCAGATCACAGTTCCAGACCAAGCGGTCCTTTCGAGGTGCAGGGAGCCACTCCTTTAAGCGAGGCAAGTGAACCTGCAGCCTCACCTCCCATAGGAGGCTGGCTGGCCCTCTATTCCAGCATTTGGGTGGCCACTACTACGGACGCATGGGTGTTAGACACCGTCTCCCAAGGTCTGAGACTAGAATTTTGTTCCCATCCACCTGACAGATTCAGCTCTTGTCCTATTTCAACGAACAGGACCAGAGCTGAACTTATGTCAGAGGCAATAGCTCATTTATTGCAAATACAAGCAATTGAACCAGTACCACAAGACCAAGAAGGACGAGGGTTTTACTCAAACCTTTTCGTCATTTCCAAGACTTCAGGGGGCTGGAGGGTGATCTTGGACTTAAAAGGTCTAAACCTCTACTTGAGATATAAAAAAAATTAAGATGCAATCACTTCAATCAATCCTGGCTGGCGTCAGGCAAGGTGACTTTCTTACCTCCATAGACCTGACTGAGGCATATTTGCACATCCCAATTTTTCCTGGACACCGCAAATTCCTCAGATTCAGTTATGCCCGATGCCACTACCAGTACAGAGCCCTTCCATTTGGCCTCTCATCTGCACCGAGAGTATTTACAAAGGTACTGGCAGTGATTGCAGCCCACCTTAGACAAATTCCCATCAGAGTTCAATGCTATCTAGATGACATTCTAATTCAGTCATCATCATGGCAAGGTGCCCAAGCAGACCTCACCCTAGCCATCAAGGTTTTGCAGGAGCACGGTTTTTCTGTGAATTTCCAGAAAAGTCATACTGTACCAACAACTCGGCTCCTCCATTTGGGCGCAGTTATAGACACAGGCAACTGCACGGTCTACCTATCTCAGGACCGACGGAACTCTATCCAGA
This sequence comes from Crotalus tigris, assembly GCF_016545835.1. NCBI lineage: Eukaryota > Metazoa > Chordata > Lepidosauria > Squamata > Viperidae > Crotalus > Crotalus tigris. The sequence continues at coordinate 75,102 of NW_024100589.1, read as the reverse complement.
CTCTTGTACGTCGGATCCGAAGGGACAGAGTAGTCACATTGGCATCCCTTTCACAACTACTAGGGAAGATGGTGTCCTGCGTGCAAATTGTGTCATGGGCACATCTCCATGCCAGAGAATTACAGTGGCTTCTCCTTCCATTTCAGAGACTTCATACCAGCACATCCCACCAGAAGGTCCGAGTTCCACGGTCGGTGTTGAACTCCCTTCATTGGTGGGACTCTCCGGCACTGTCACGGGGAGCAGAATTCAAAGAGCCAGACAGGATCACTATCACCACAGACGCAAGCCTATTTGGGGGGGGCACACCTCCACACACACTGGGCCCAAGGTCAGTGGTCCAAGCAAGATCTAAAGAACAATATAAACTGGCTGGATCTAAGAGCCATACACATGGCCCTAAAGAGATTCAGCAGCTTAGTACAGGGCCAGCACGTCCTGGTCTTAACCGACAACATCACAGCCAAGGCCCATATCAACAGACAGGGGGGAACAAGGTCCAAGCCTCTCATGCAGGAGGCCAGATTGCTGGGGTCTTGGGCGGAACTGAATCTTGCCTCCATCAGGGCGGTGCACATATCCGGAGTGGCCAACCAGCAGGCGGACTCACTGAGCAGAGCCACCGTGGACCATTCCGAATGGCAGCTGGATCCGAAGATCTTCAGAGAGATCGTGGACAGGTTTGGTTCCCCAACCCTAGATCTGTTTGCCTCCCCAGCCAACTCACAGCTTCCCAGATTCCTTTCCAGGTTCCCGTCTACATCAGCGGAAGGAACAGATGCACTCCGCAGTCCCTGGCCCAGGGAACTGCTCTATGCCTTTCCTCCCCTGCCCCTTCTACCTGCCACGATCAGGAAGATCCTTCGCGAACAAGCAGAGGTCCTCCTGGTCACCCCGCATTGGCCGAGACGATCTTGGTTCACCGACCTAATGGAGCTCTCCGCATCCCCTCCATGGAGGATTCCAGCCAATCGGATCTCCCTCATTCAGGGGGAGTTACATCATCCGGACCCTCAATGGCTCCAGTTAACCGTCTGGCACTTGAGAGGCAGGCCTTAGGCCTAGACTCATATTCGTCAAAGGTCATAGCCATGATCCAGCAATCCAGGAGACCCTCGACGAATAGAATATACGATGCCACGTGGAAGAGCTTCTGTAATTGGTGTTTAGCTCACAAAATTGAACCCTTACAGGCTGCAGTGCCAGTTATCTTGGAGTTCCTGATGGATGGTTTGGACAAAGGGCTTTCCACAAGCACCATCTGTAGGCAGGTAGCAGCACTCGCCACGGTTATTTCCTGTGGCAAGGAACCCTTAACACAGCACCCTATGATACGCTCCTTCCTAAAAGGGAGCTAACAATGCCAGACCACCAGCGGTACATAGATACCCCTCCTGGAACCTTCATCAGGTTTTACAAGCTCTTGTCTCACCACCCTTTGAGCCAATTGACACTTGTTTGCTCAAACTATTATCAATGAAGGTGGCATTTCTGGTTGCTGTAACTTCAGCCAGAAGAATCTCTGAGCTGGCTGCCCTGTCAGTGAGAAAGGACCTGTGTATCTTCCATAGGGACAGGGTTACTCTCAGGTTAGATCCCTCTTTCGTGCCCAAGGTCAACTCCTTGTATCATAGATCACAGGACATAGTTTTGCCGGATTTCTGTCCGAACCCATCTAATCACATAGAGGCTCAGTGGAACAGATTGAATGTTCGCAGGGCCTTATATTGCTATATACAGAGACCCTCATCCTTCCGCAAGACTGAGGCTCTGTTTGTGTCATTTCACCCTTCGTCGTTAGGATAGAAGGTTTCCTCACCCACTATAGGCAGGTGGATTAGAGCTTGTATTTCTCTGGCATACCAGACTCAGTCACTACAAGCTCCCAGCCATATCACGGCCCATTCCACCAGAGGCGCAGCCACTACAGCAGCCTGGTCTACCCAGGCATCCATAGAGGAAGTTTGTAGGGCAGCAACATGGGCATCGCCCTCCTCCTTTGTCTGTCACTACAAGATGGATATATATGCATCTTCTACGGCTTCATTTGGCTGCAAGGTCCTAGAACACGCATTAACATTGGGTGGGAACCAGGCCCAATCTAATTCCCCACCCTAGGGACACAGGGCTTTGGTATGTCCCATCCGTGGGTTCTCCATCCAATCATGCTGGAGAAAGGGGCGTTGTCTTACCTGAACGCCTTTTCTCAGCATGATGATGGAAAATCCACTCCCTCGCATTAGGTCAGTTGGCCTGGTCCCCATTTGTTCAGACGCGTCGGACTAAAGTCTGGGTATCGCCTTAGCCTAAAACTGGGGTACAGTTGGCACAGAGGGGGCGGTACTAAATTTCAGACTTAGTCTAATTGGAGCAGATAGATTAAGACAACCCATCCATGGATTCTCCATCATCATGCTGAGAAAAGGCGTTCAGGTAAGACAACGCCCCTTTCTCTGTCTTGCTTCCTTTTTCATTGCAGGCCAAGCTTCATATGTTTGAAACAGTTTCTCTCTCTTGGTTCATTGCCTGCCCTCTTTGTTCATTCATAACTATTGTTGGGGATGACAGAAACATGAAGATATTTGCATGCAACAGACGAAGCTGGTATATTGGTCCATTCTTACACAGTGTTGAGGATGGGACATGGCAGGAAGAGGTAGGAAGGGAAGGGAATTGGAAGGGAATCAAAAGCAGATCAGAAGGATTGGGAAACTTTGTGTATGCAAGGGAAACAATAGCATACACAAAGTGGTTATCAACCATCATATCCAGTTCCACAGGCTGTGGAGCTGCATTTTATTGGGACTATTTAGAATGGTTTTGAAGGGTTCTGGAACAAAGGGAAATTGTTTAGTCTAACTGTTGCTTTCTTGCTTTTTGTAATCGGCTTTTGCACCAGAGAAATTCCATGCAAGTGTGGGAAACATGTACATGGTTGCGATATACTGAAGAAAGGAATAAGGGAGTGTACAGGAATGATTGATGTCTTTCTTATGATGTAATGGCTCTGTTGTCTGATTTTCATTGGCTAACAAAGTTTATAAAGCAATGCTACCAACTTCCTAATATGTGGCACTTCTGGATGTAACTCTGCCAGCATTCCAGATTGTTGGCCACCCAGCTGCTTAATTTGATCAAATAAAGGGCTGCTTGATCAAGAAGTCTGCACTAGGGTTATCTGATTAGATTGATATGGTATCTCAAGTTTAAGTAAGGACTGGGACCTTACAGTTTAATTCTTTCCTCAGTGGATAATTGCAGGTAATTCTGATATGCATATTACACCATATTACACATGCCATGACTTCTGATTATTGTCCAAGGGCAATTTAATGTGCTGTTTTCAACATAAGAAACCTGTTTCCTTTGCAAGGGGTGACCTTAAAGAATGTATCTGTCCTCTAGAATTGACTCAATCCCTTTGATGATGTCAGGAGAAGCAGCTGCTTATCTCTCATATTGGGGAGGACAGAGGGGGCTGAGGCCTGGATGCATCCCTTTTCCTTAATGAGAACAACCCACTGAAATGGGCTCCTGCAAGAAGCATCTTTCATTCCAACCCTGATCACTGTCTGGAAGCTTCAGAAAATGGAAGATTGCTGGAGACTGTTTGGGGGTAGAAAAATAGACAGCATCTGGAGTGCATTTAGTAAATAGAATAGAATAGAATAGAATAGAATAGAATAGAATAGAATAGAATAGAATAGAATAGAATAGAATAGAATAGAATAACAGAGTTGGAAGGATTTTGTAGGTCATCTAGTCCAAACCTCTACCCAACCAGGAGACACTGACAGATGGCTATCCAGTCTTTTAAAAAACTCCAGTAATGAAGCACCCACAACTTATGAAGGCAAGCTGTTACACTGGTTAATTATCCTCATCGTTAAGAAGTTTTTCCTTAATTCCAAGTTGCTTCTCTCCTTGATCAGTTTCCATCCATTGTTTCTTGTCTGGCTTTCAGGTGTTTTGGAAAATAAGTGGACCCCCTCCTCTCTGTGACAGCTCCTCAAATATTGGGACACTGCTATCATGTCTCCCCTAGTCCTTCTCTTCACTAGATTAGCTTAATAATTTTGACAATGGATTTCTATGATTTATAGTTCCATTTTTTTTTTTTTGCTATTTAATTTTGTGAGCTGCTAAGAATCAATATAGAATTGCCCTGGATTGCTCACGTGATATACCAATCGATAAATATAAATGAATTATAAGAACCTGAATCAGGTAGAACCTGAATCTTTTCTTTTTGGTACAGAAAAGAAATAGCGTGTGTATTTGTGTGTGTGTGTGTGTGTTCGGGGAGGGGGCTATGAAGAAAAGAAACAAAACTAGCTTTTCTTTCTCATCCAGTCTTACAAAGTGATATTTGTGTCACTCTTGATTCCAAGTGAAGAAATATATCATATTTTATTTTTATTTATGTATTTCCTGAGCTGGGGCTATTGAGCTTGTTCTATTCAGTCAGGAAACTCTGGAGAACTCCTGGAGTTCAGAAAGATTGTCCCAAGCCCTATTTTCTTACATTTACAATGAGCCTGGTGGCTCCCTCCTATCTGCTTTGCACAAGAGGGCAGCAGTGTCCAACAAACTGATATTCTCCACTTAAAACAAATGAAAGTGTGGTTTCATCTGTTAGCCAGATGAAGTAATTAATTAATTAATTGATTAATTAATTAATTTCATCTGTTAGAATAGAATATACTTTATTTGACATTAGGACTATTTTCAGAATATCTACAATGGAGGATGAAGGCACTCTAGAAAGTCAAAGCAGTGTGTATCGCTTATATCTTGAGGGCTATTTAAATTCAGTGACAGCTTCCTGGTGAAAGGAACCATATCTTCCTGTTCTCCTGCTGCGCGCAACATCTCAAAGGTTGAGTGCTTGTCTGAATGTTTTCCCATCAGTAAGAAACCTACAAGGTTTTGAGCTACCAAAAATGGCACCCTGGCTAAACTTCATGTCCTTGTTAGTTGTCCTCAGAGGTATTATTATTTTCCTTTCCAAAGAGAGGGATTATTCCCCAGTTTCTTGTGTTTCCCTGCAGGAGGTCTTATTAAACAAACTTTCTTTCTAGGTGTCCAATCTGAGGCTCAGTTAGTGGAGTCTGGAGGGGAGGGGAGAAGACCTGGAGAGACCCTCCATCTCTCCTGCCAAGGCTCTGGATTCACCTTTGGCAACTACTGGATGGTCTGGGTGAGACAGGTTCCAGGAAAAGGCCTGGAGTGGGTTGTACATACATGGTCTTCATATTTTTACTACTCTGACAAAGTGAACGGACACTTCACCATTTCCAAGGATGAGGACAAAATCCAGCTGTATCTGCAAATGAACAGCCTCAAAACACAGAACATGGCCATCTATTACTGTGTGAGAGGGACACACAGTGAGAGGAAGTGAATCTGTTTATTTCACCCAGCGGTTCTGCATTTTTTTTCTAATAAAAAAAACAGCTTTATTAATTCAGATTCTCCCTTTGTTTCTTCATTCTGTACATCAACCTTCATCCATTCAATCTATATGAACAAGCCACTTTATGTTCATATAGTGAACACTGCATTTCTATTTCATACTCAGTCCAGGTTAATATTTACTCAGTCCACTTATTCCTGACCCTGTCCCTCTCATTTCATCACTCATGTTTCTTAGCCCTTAATTTATTGATAATATCATAAATTTATCAGTCCACTTATTCCTGACCCTGTCCCTCTTATTTTACCATTCATACTTCTTAGCCCTTAATTTATTGATAATATCATAAATTTATCTAAATCAGGAAAAATATTCGGGGATGTAGATATGAAAATCACTGTCAAAGTTCAAATTGTAGACAATGATGGTTTGTTAGATATAGCCTTCCTTCCCTATAAACTCATTTTATCTTCCCCATGAAACCCAGATGCAAATGAGGGCACTGAGCTGTTTCTCCTTTAAATAATCACAAATACACAAAAGAGCATCCCAGACCCAAAGGTGCAGTAAAAGAAGGCTTGTTTTCCCACTGCCCCATGGAGCCTGCCATTCTACTTCTTTGCTTAGTAGCAGCTCCTGTGTGTGAGTATCTTCCAGATAGACCCTGAACAATGAGATAAAACAAAAGCAGAGTTATTTACTAATTATTACTTTCTCATTCGCTTAGATGTCCACTCCACCATCCAACTTGTGGAATCTGGGCCAGGAAGAGTGAGCCCTGGAGGATCCTTCAGATTAACTTGCAAAGTGACAGGGCAATCCATTGAGAATATAGCCTTGGCATGGATCCGCCAGACTCCAGAAAAAGGATTGGAATGGGTGGGTGTCATAGCATTGCTGAATGGTGAATGGAGAACAGTCTATGCCTCATCTCTCCAAAATCGAACGACCTTGACAGCCGATGACTCCAAGAATGAATGTTATTTGACAATGAAATCTCTGACAGCTGCAGACTCAGCCACATATTACTGTGAAGGAGAGTCACAGTGAGAGAAAGCAAGGGAGGAAGTGGGTAAAACCTCTCAGCTTTTGTCTGAAGAAACTTTATTCATTCACACAAATGGATTGAGATAATTTATTTATTCTTTCAGCTTTGGCTGCAAAATGGAACAAGCTAATATTCCAAGTCAAGAAGAAGTAGGACTAGATTTCAGAGTATCTACTCATATTCAGAACTGCACATAGCTTGTTATTTGCATCTTCTTTCTTTTATGTCTTTTTTCCTATTTACACAAGTTTCTCAAGAATTAGCTGCAACATCATTGTTGTGGACAGGGATTAAGAGATACAGATGCCTGGTAGTTGGGTTGATTACAAGTCCTAAGAGTCATTTAGCCTTCTCTCTTTCCATTCCTTCTTGGTGTATCTAGATGTATATTGGTTTTCAAAGGAGCTCAGTATGGGTGTCATGTAGTACGAATGGAAGGAATCAGATCAGTCAGTACAGAATATACAGAATTCTACTTCACTAATAGCAATTTCATCAGGGCTGAACTACACATTACACCATACGAGTATCTGCTAGTTCTAAGGAAACAAGTGGAAATAATGTATATTTCACATTATTACCCATTAAATGGATATATTAATGAACCTTTGTGGAGATTGACACCAAAAGAATGAATATATCTCTATATTTTATTTTTATTTATTTCTTGAAGTTGAGATATTGAGCCCATTCTATTCAGCCTGAAAACTCTGGAGAACTCCTACAGATGAGAAACATAATCCTAAGCCCTATTTTCTTACCTTTACAATGAGCCTGATGGTAGCCTTCCATCTGCTTTGCACGAGAGGGCAGCAGTGTCTAACAAATTAACATTCGCCACTTAACCCAATTGAAAGTGTGGTTTCATCTGTTAGCCAGATGGTTTTCTCATCTGCTTCCGATTTGTCATTCAATGGGTCTCTGGAGACCATCCTTTCCCAAGAGACTTTCTCATAATTCCTTTTTTTAAGCTCTGAGATAAAATTGCTTCACTTTCTTCTTTTTTTTTTCTTTTTCATTTGCAGAACATTGGAAACAACAACAACCACAACATAGTTATCAACTCTCATATTCTGCTGGACAGTCTGTAGAACTAGGTTTTGGGAGCTCTGTTTGGAATGGTTGAATTCCTTCCTCGGTGGCTAAGTCCTAATAATACTGTTATGCTTCCAGTGGGCATATATTATACAAATTTTGCAGACCATGCCATGATTTCCAATTATCTTCCAAGGGGAATTTAATGTGCTTATTTCAACCAATTTCAATCTTTGTCTTGGCAGAGAATAAGATGAAAAATTCCTCTGTCCATTGACATTGGCTCTTCACTATTGGTCAGATCAGGAAAAGAAGCTGCTGATCCCCCAAATTGGGGAAGGCAGAGCAAATAAAAAGGTGTTAGCTATGTTTTTTGCTTCTTTATTTTTAAAAGAAAAATAAATTTGAAGCATGAGAGAGATGGATAAAGTAAAAGATGCCATGGATTACAAACTACAACAATACCCATATTTTGAGAAGTATCTGAAAAATTGGTACAAAAAGTAAGGAAGTGTATTTTTGATAGACACTAACTTCAGAAACTCTGGATAACATATGGATTTAAATTTTTCAATTCCACTAAATGTGATGTACATCTCCATCATGCAGAGAACTAGGAAATCAGTTCTCTACCAGCTTTAACATTACCAAAATGCTCAAATAATGCATTACAATGATTTTTCAAGATATGGCTTTCCTTCTGAGAAAATCAATCTTTTGCTTTTCATGATTATTAAGGATTAAAATAAATATATTTAACTCATGTTAGGTCATTTTCAGCATGTCTACCATGTAGGATGAAGGCAAACTAGAAGATCAAAGCTGCATATGGTTCTTTTAACCTGAGGACTATGTAAATTCAGTGACAGCTTCCTGTTCAAAGGAACCATATCATCCTGGTCTTCTGCTGCACTCAAAAACTTAAAGGTTGAGTGCTTGTCTGAATATTTTTCCATCAGTAAGAATCCTTCACACTTTTGAGCGAGCAAAAATGGCACTCTGGCTAAATATCATGTCCTTGTTAGTTGTCCTTGGAGGTATTACTTTCCCCTCAGAAAAGAGTGGTTATTCCTCAGTTTCTTGGGTTTACCTGCAGGAAGTCTTATTAAACAAACTTTCTTTCTAGGTGCTAAATCTGAGGTTCAGTTGGAGGAAACTGGAGGGGATGTGAGAAGACCTGGAGAATCCCTCCATCTCTCCTGCCAAGCCTCTGGATTCACCTTCAGCAGCTATGCTATGAGCTGGGTGAGACAGGCTCCAGGGAAAGGCCTGGAATGGGTGGCAAGAATATATTCTTCATATATTTACTACTCCGACAAAGTGAAGGGTTGCTTCACCATCTCCAGGGACAATGCCAAAAGCCAGCTGTATCTGCAAATGAACAGCCTGAAAGCTGAAGACACCGCAGCGTATTACTGTGTGAGAGACACAGTGAGAGGAACTATATGTGAAGCCATGCAAAAACTGTTAATGACAATGAAGTTAATTATATTTGACAATGAAGTTCTGACTTCTGCATATTCAGCAACATATTTTTAGCTCTGAGATAAAATTGTGTCCCTTTTTCATTTGCAGACCAAGTTTGATATCTTTGAAACATTTTCTCTCTCTTTGTCCTCTTTTATTTATTCTTATCTACAGATGGGCATGATAGAAACATGAAAAAAATGCATGGAAGAAACACAGCAGTGTATTTGTGAATCATCACTCATAGACTGCCAATGCTGAGGAAGGGAAGGGAATCACAAAGGAAGGAATTGGAAGGGAATTGGAAGGAAAGGAAGAATGTTTTGAAAGCAGTGGAAACAACAACAAACATAAAATAGATATCAACTGTCATATTCTGCTGGACAGTCTGTGGAACTAGGTTTTTGGAGGTCTGTTTTGAATGGTTCAATTCTTTCCTCAGTGGCTAACTCCTATTAAGCCTGATATCCTTCCGGTGGGCACATATTAAATAAATTTTGCAGACTAGACAATGACCTCTGATTCCAAGGCCAATTTAATATGCTGATTTCAACCTATGCAAAGAGAACCTTTACAAAATGTTTTATAGATGGCATCTCCCACCCACAAGATTGTCTAAAATGTATACCAATGTCTCCCCTAAATGTTGGAAATGCAATTTGAAAAGTGGAACTTACTATCATATGTGGTGGGAATGCACGCGAGCTCGTGATTTTTGGAACAGGATTAAAATTTGCTTGGAAGAAATATTAGAGCAAGCGGTAGAACCAAAACCAGAACTCTTTCTATTAGGTTTAACTACGCAAAAACATGACAAAGGCGTATTTTATTTAATGCTACACATTTTAACGGCCTCCAGGCTGGTTTTTGCTCAAAATTGGAGGAACAAGGAAACCCCAACGGAAGAAGAGATCCTGCATAAAATTTTAATATGTGCTGAGATGGACAGGCTTACAATGATTATGAAAGACAAAACGGAACACGAATACTTCGAAATCTGGGGCAAATTTTACCGCTGGTATGACTTAAGAACTGCTCGGACTTCAAACTAATGGTAGAACTAAAAGATATACATAACTGTACATATAATTGTATATATAATTGTATTGTATAAAAGATGAGGTTTATATAGAGGTTAAGAACAAAAAATTATAAAATTATAAAATTTTTGTACTATGATAGGAACTGATAGAAAAATTCACTCTGGAATGTCATGTTTGTCCATTGTTGTTTTAATTGTATTAATGAATAAAAATTAAATAAAAAAAAAAAACATAAAATAGATATCAACTGTCATATTCTGCTGGACAGTCTGTGGAACTAGGTTTTTGGAGGTCTGTTTTGAATGGTTCAATTCTTTCCTCAGTGGCTAACTCCTATTAAGCCTGATATGCTTCCGGTGGGCACATATTAAATAAATTTTGCAGACTAGACAATGACCTCTGATTCCAAGGCCAATTTAATATGCTGATTTCAAGCTATGCAAACCTTGGGCTTGGCCCAGAGTGAGCTAAAGAATTTCTCTGTCCATTGGAAGTGGATCTACACTTTTGATTAGGTCAGCAGAAAAAAGCTGGTTGTCCCCCCTATTGGGGAGGGCAGAGGAAATACAAAATTGTAAATCATGTTTTTTGCTTCTATACTTGTATAAAAAAAATAAATTTGAAGCATGACAGAGATGGATAAAGTAACAGATGCCATGCATTGCAACCTACAATAATAATCATGTTTTCAGAAGTATCTAAAAAAATGCTGCAACGTAAGAAGGTGTGTCTTTAATAGATGCTCTCATATGGATTAAAATAAATATACTTTAACTGATGTTGGCACATTGTCAGTCATGTCTACAATGCAGGATGAAGACAGTCTAGAAGGACAAAGCAGTGTGTATCTCTTTTATCCTGAGGGCTATGTAAATTCAGTTACAGCTTCCTGTTAAAAGGGACCATATATTTCTGTTCTCCTGCTCCACTCAAGATCTCAAGGGTTGAGTGCTTGACTGAATGTTTTCCCATCAGTAAGAATTCACCAAGGTTTTCAGCAACCAAAAATGGCACTCTGGCTAAACCTCCTGTCCTTGTTAGTTGTCCTCAGAGGTATTATTTTCGCCTCCAAAGAGAGGGATTATTCCTCAGTTTCTTAAGTTTCCCTGTAGGAGGTCTTATTAAACAAACTTTCTTTCTAGGTGTCCAATCTGAAGCTCAGTTAGTGGAGTCTGGAGGGGATGTGAGAAGACCTGGAGAGTCTATCCATCTCTCCTGCCAAGCCTCTGGATTCTCCTTCAGCAGCTATGAGATGGTCTGGGTGAGACAGGCTCCAGGGAAAGGCCTGGAATGGGTGGCTTATATATGGTCTTCAAATATTTACTACTCTGACAAAGTGAAGGGACGCTTCACCATCTCCAGGGACGATGCCAAAAGCCAACTGTATCTGCAAATGAACAGCCTCAAACCAGAGGACACAGCCATCTATTACTGTGCGAGAGACACAGTGAGAGGAAGTATATGTGAAGCCAATCAAAAACTGCCTATTTCGTCCAGTGGTTCTGCAAATTTCTTTTCTAAGAAAAAAACAGGTTCATTAATTCAGATTCTCCCTTCATGCCTTCATTCTGTACACCAACCTTCATCCATTCAATCTATAGGAACAGGTCTCTTTTTGTTCATTTAGTGAACACCAGATTTCAATTTCATATTCAATCCAGGATATTTACTCAGTCTATTTATTCTTGACCCTAATCCTTTCATTTCACCACCCATATTTCTTGGTTCTTAATTTAGTAATGTTATCATAGATTTATCTAAGTCCTAAGAGTTAGGTAAACCTTTTTATTCCTCTTCAGTATATCCACATGTCTACTGGTTTTCAAGTCAGGACAATATGAATGTGAGATGGTAGGAATGGAAAAGATCTGATCAGTCACTAAAGAGAATTCTGCTTCATTGATAGCTGTTTCATTAGGGCTGAACTTCACATTACATCTGAGAATTTGAGTTTCTGCTAGTTCTCAGGAAACAAGTGCTTATAATGTATATTTTGCATTATTGCCAATTAAATGGATATATTAAATATTTTCATAATGAAACTTTCTGGAGACTGATTCCAAGTCAATAAATGTATCATACCAATTTTATTTTTATTTATTTCCTGAGCTGCGGCTATTGAGCTCATTCTATTCAGTCTGGAAACCCTGGAGAACTCTTGGAGAGCAGAAAAATTGTCCCAAGCCCTATTTTCTTACCTTTATAACCAGATTGATGGCCCCCTTCTGCCTGCATTGCACAAGAGGGAAGCAGAGTCCAACAAACTGACCTTCTCTACTTAACACAAATGAAGGTGTGGTTCAAGATGTTTTCCTCTGCTGCTTCTGAATTATTACTCAATAGTTCTCTGGAGACCATCTTTCCCCAAGAGACTTTCTCATAATTCTTTATTTTTTTTTTAGCTCAGAGATAAATTTCTCTCTCTTTCTTTCTTTTTCATTTGAAGACCAAACTTGATATGTTTGAATCAGTTCTTCTCTCTTTGGTGACTGACTGCCCTCTATACTTATTCATAATTACAGATGAGGATGATAGAAACATGAAAAAAATATTGCATGGAAGAAACCAAGCAGTGTTTTGATGAATCATCCTTCAGAGTTTGCCAATGCTGAGGAAGGGAAGGATACGGAAGGGAAGGGAAGGGAAGGGAAGGGAAGGGAAGGAAATAGGAAGTGAATTGGAAAGGAATTGGAAGGGAATTGGAAGGAAAGGAAAAATGTTTCCAAGCAGTGGAAACAACAACAAGCCACAAAATTGCTATCAACTATCATATTCTGCTGGACAAGCTAGAACTGAGTATTGGGAGGGGGTAGTGTTTGTTTTGAATGTTTTAATTGTTTCCTTGTTTGCTAACTCCAGAAAATCCTGAAATGCTTCCCAGTGGGCACATATTACACTAAGCAAAAACTGCCTGTTTCACCCACCAGTTCTGCAAAAAAAAAATTCTAATGAAAAACAGCGTTATTAATTCAGATCCATTCAATCTATTCGAACAAGTCTCTTTTTGTTCATATAGTGAACATTGCATTTCAATTGCATGCTCAGTTCAGGTTGATATTTACTCAGTCCACTTATTCCTGACCCCCTCCCTTTCATTTCCCCACCCATATTTCTTAGCCTTTAATTTATTGATAATATCATAAATTTATCTAAATCAGGATAAGTATTTGGTGATGTAGATATGAAAATCATTGTCAAAGTTCAAACTGTAGACAGTGATGGTTTGTTAGATATAGAGTTCCTTTCTTATAAATATAAATTTTATCTTCCCCATGAAACCCAGATGCAAATGAGGTCACTGAGCTGTTTCTCCTTTAAATAATCACAAATACACAAAAGAGCATCCCAGACCCAAAGGTGTCAGTGCAGTAAAAGAAGGCATGTTTTCTCACTGCCCCATGGAGCCTGCCATTCTACTTCTTTGCTTAGTAGCAGCTCCTGTGTGTGAGTATCTTCCAGATAGACCCTGAACAATGAGGTAAAATAAAAGCATAGTTATTTACTAATTATTACTTTCTCATTCGCTTAGATGTCCACTCCACCATCCAACTTGTGGAATCTGGGCCAGGAAGAGTGAGCCCTGGAGGATCCTTCAGATTAACTTGCAAAGTGACAGGGGAATCCATTGAGAATATAGCCTTGGCATGGATCCGCCAGGCTCCAGGAAAAGGATTGGAATGGGTGGGTGACATAGCCTTGGTGGAGGGTGAATGGAGAACAGTCTATGCCTCATCCCTCCAAAGTCGAACGACCTTGACAGCCGATGACTCCAAGAATGAATGTTACTTGACAATGAAATCCCTGACAGCTGCAGACTCAGCCACATATTACTGTGCAGGAGAGTCACAGTGAGAGAAAGCAAGGGAGGAAGTGTGTAAAACCTCTCAATGTTGGGGTGAAGAAACTTCATTCACACAAATGGATTGAGATAATTTATTCATTCTTTCAGCTTTGGCTGCAAAATGGAACAAGCTATTATTCCAAGTCAAGAAGAAGTAGGACTAGATTTCAGAGTAGCCATTCATATTCAGAACTGCACATAGCTTGTTATTTGCATCTATTTTCTTTTCTCTTTCTTTTTTCCTATTTACACAGGTTTCTCAAGAATTAGCTGCAACATCATTGTTGTGGACAGGGATTAAGAGATACAGATCCCTGGTAGTTGGGTTGATTACAAGTCCTAAGAGTCATTTAGCCTTCTCTCTTTCCATTCCTTCTTGGTATACACAGATGTGTATTGGTTTTCGAAGGAGCTCAGTATGGGTGTCATGTAGTACGAATGGAAGGAATCAGATCAGTCAGTACAGAATATACAGAATTCTACTTCACTAATAGCAATTTCATCAGGGCTGAACTACACATTACGCCATATGAGTATCTGCTAGTTCTAAGGAAAGAAGTGGAAATAATGTATATTATATTATAATGTAAGAAGACCTGGAGAGTCCCTCCATCTCTCCTGCCAAGGATCTGGCTACACGTTCAGCAGCTACTGGAAGAGCTGGGTGAGACAGGCTCCGGGGAAAGGCCTGGAATGGGTGGCAAGGATACGCTATGATGCTGCATATACTTACTACCCTGACAAAGTGAAGGGCCGCTTCACCATCTCCAGGGACAATGCCAAAAGCCAGCTGTATCTGCAAATGAACAGCCTCACAGCTGAAGACACAGCAGTCTATTACTGTGTGAGAGACACAGTGAGAGGAACTATATGTGAAGTCACGCAAAAACTGCCCATTTCACATAGCAGTCCTGCAAATTTCTTTTGTAATAAAAAACCACTTTATTCTCCTCAGATTCTCCTTTCATGTCTTCATTCTGCACTTCAACCTTCATCCATTTGGTCTATAGAAATGAGCCTCTTTTTAGTTCATGTATTGAGCATCACACTTCAATTTCATCGTCAATCCAGTTTAATATTTACTCAGTCTACTCATTCTTGATCCTCTCCCTATCATTTCACCACCAATGATAGCTTACTGCTGTACTCATTCTGATTTCCTGCTGCACTCAACATCTCAAAAGTTGAGTGCTTGTCTAAATGTTTTCCCTTCGTTAAAAATCCTCAAAATGTTTGAGAAAGCAAAAATGGCACTCTGGGTAAACCTCATGTCCTTGTTAGTTCTCCTCACAGGCTCCAGGGAAAGGACTGGAACAGGTGGCAGGTATATGGACTTCATATATTCACTACTCTGATCCATTCTGTCTATAGGATCCATTCAGTCTATAGGAATGATCCTCTTTTTTTTTAAATGTAATAAAGGCCATATTTCAATTTTATATTCAATCCAGTTTGATATGTATTCAATCTACTAATTCCTGACCCCCTGTCTCTCATCACCCATCTTTCTTAGCCCTTAATTTAGTAATGTTATCATAAATTTATCTAAATTAAATCAGGAAAAAAAAGTTTGGTGTTGAAAACAACAGTCAATGTCGAATGTCTGAGCTGGGACAAAATGATCGACTTAACCTACCTTTCTTATAAACTGGTTTTATCTTCCCCCTGAAACTCAGATGCCAATAAATCACTGAGATGTTCCTCCTTTAAATAATCACAAACACCCAAAAGAGTTTCACAGATCCAATTTTCTGATTGGGCTAAAGGAAATGTTGTATTTCTCACTCTTCAGTGGATTTTGCCATTCTTCATCTTCTTTCCATCTTTGCTTTATGTTTCAGGTAGACCTGAACAATGAGTTAAAACAAAAGCAGGATTGTGTGGGATGGTGATAACTGGAGTAGTCCTATGCCTCATCCCTCCAACATCCAACAACCTTGACAACTGATGACTCCCGCAATGAATTATATTTGACAATGAAGTCCCTGACCTCTGCAGACTCAGCAACCTATTTTTAGCTCTGAGATAAAATTGCTTCCCTTTCTTTCTTTTTCATTTGCAGACCAAGTTTGATATGTTTGAAACAATTCCTCTCTCTTTGTTCACTGCCTGTCCTCTTTTATTTATTCTTATCTATAGATGGGCATGATAGAAACATGAAAAAAAAAAGGATGGAAGAAACCTAGCAGTATATTGGTGAATCGTCGCTCATAGACTGCCAATGCTGAGGAAGGGAAGGGAATCACAAAGGAATCAGAAAGGAATTGGAAGGGAAGAAAGAATGTTGTGAAAGCACTGGAAACAACAACAAACATAAAATAGATATCAATTGTCATATTCTGCTCGACAGTCTGTGGAACTAGGTTTTTGGAGGTCTCTTTTTAATGTTTAATTCTTTCCTTAGTGGCTAACTCCTAATAATCCTGATATGCTTCTGATGGGCACATATTAAATAATTTTTTCAGACCATGCAATGATCTCTGATTCCAAGGGAAATTTAATGTGCTGATTTCAACCTATGCAAACATTTGGTTTGGCATAGAATGAGCTAAAGAATTCCTCTGTCCATTGGAACTGGATCTATGCTATTGACTAGGTCAGGGAAAAAAAGCTGGTTGTCCTGCATATTGGGGAGGGCAGAGAAAATACAAAAGTGTAAGCGATGTTTTTCGCTTCTATATTTGTGTAAAAATAAATTTGAAGCCTGAGAGAGAGATATAAAAATTAATAGATGCTACAGATTACAAAGTACAACAATAACCATATTTTGAGAAGTATCTGAAAAATTGCTACAACAGCTAAGAAAGTGTATTCTTGATAGACGCTAACTTAGGGGACTCTGGATAACATATGGATTTCAATTTTGACTGAATTTATTTACTTGCAACTGTGGGAAGTAGTTCCACTAAATGTGATGTACATCTCCATCATTCAGAGAACTAGCCAATCAGTTCTCTACCAGCTTTAATATTACCAAAATGCTCAAATAATGCATTACGATGATTTTTCATGATATGACTTTCCTTCTGAGAAAATGAACCTGTTGCTTTTCATGTTTCTTAAGGATTGAAATAAATATATTTAACTCATGTTAGGTCATGAGAAGGAAGGACTCACTGGAGAAGGGCCTAATGCTGGGAAAGATGGAGGGCAATAGAACAAGGGGACGACAGAGAATGAGGTGGCTGGATGGAGTCACTGAAGCAGTAGGCTTGAGCTTAAATGGACTCCAGAAGATGGTAGAGGACAGGAAGACCTGGAGGAACATTGTCCATGGGGTCGCAATGGGTCAGACACAACTTCACAATTAACAACAAAAGGTCATTTTCAGCATGTCTACCATGTAGGATGAAGGCAATCTAGAAGGTCAAAGCTGCATGTGGTTCTTTTATCCTGAGGACTATGTAAATTCAGTGACAGCTTCCTGTTCAAAGGAACCATAACATCCTGCTCTCCTGCTGTACTCAAAAACAGGGGTTGAGTGCTTGTCTGAATATTTTTCCATCAGTAAGAATCCTTCACACTTTTGAGCGAGCAAAAATGGCACTCTGGCTAAATATCATGTCCTTGTTAGTTGTCCTTGGAGGTATTATTTTCCCCTCAGAAAAGAGTGGTTATTCCTCAGTTTCTTGGGTTTACCTGCAGGAAGTCTTATTAAACAAACTTTCTTTCTAGGTGCTCAATCTGAGGTTCAGTTGGTGGAAACTGGAGGGGATGTGAGAAGACCTGGAGAGTCCCTGCGTCTCTCCTGCCAAGCCTCTGGATTTACTTTCAGCAGCTACTGGATGAGCTGGGTGAGACAGGCTCCAGGGAGAGGACTGGAGTGGGTGGCAAGTATACGCTCTGATTCTGCATATATTTACTACTCTGACAAAGTGAAGGGCCGCTTTACCATCTCCAGGGACAATGCCAAAAGCCAGCTGTATCTGCAAATGAACAGCCTGAAAGCTGAAGACACAGCAGTCTATTACTGTGCGAGAGACACAGTGAGAGGAACTATATGTGAAGCCATGCAAAAACTGTTAATGACAATGAAGTTAATTATATTTGACAATGAAGTTCTGACTTCGGCAGACTCAGCAACATATTTTTAGCTCTGAGATAAAATCGCATCCCTTTTTCATTTGCAGACCAAGTTTGATATCTTTGAAACAATTTCTCTCTCTTTGTTCATTACCTGTCCTCTTTTATTTATTCTTATCTACAGATGGGCATGATAGAAACATGAAAAAAAATGCATGGAAGAAACATAGCAGTGTATTTGTGAATCATCACTCATAGACTGCCAATGCTGAGGAAGGGAAAGGAATCACAAAGGAAGGAATTGGAAGGGAATTGGAAGGAAAGGAAGAATGTTTTGAAAGCAGTGGAAACAACAACAAACATAAAATAGATATCAACTGTCATATTCTGCTCTACAGGTTTTTGGAGGTCTGTTTTGAAGGGTTCAATTCTTTCCTCAGTGGCTAACTCCTATTAAGCCTTATATCCTTCCGGTGGGCACATATTAAATAAATTTTGCAGACTATGCAATGATTCCAAGGGCAATTTAATGTGCTGATTTCAACCTATGCAAACCTTTGGCTTGGCCCAGAGTGAGCTAAATAATTTCTCTGTCCATTGGAAGTGGATCTACACTATTGATTAGGTCAGCAGAAGAAAGCTGGTTGCCCCCCCTATTGGAGAGGGCAGAGGAAATACAAAAGTGTAAATCATGTTTTTTGCTTCTATACTTGTATAAAAAAATAAATTTGAAGCATGACAGAGATGGATAAAGTAACAGATGCCATGCATAACAAACTACAACAATAACTATATTTTCAGAAATATCTAAAAAAATGCTACAAGGTAAGTAGGTGTATCCTTAATAGATTCTCACATATGGATTAAAATAAATATATTTCAACTGATACTGGGACATTATCAGTCATGTCTACAATGCGGGATGAAGACAGTCTAGAACAGTGGTTCTCAACCTGTGGGTCGGGACCCCATTTGGGGTCAAATGACCATTTCACGGGGGTCGCCAAACCACGCTGTCCGCCATTTTTTGCCTTTTCCCTAGCTGTCCTACTCCCTCTTATTGGTGGCCATACCCACTTGGGGGTCACCACAACATGGGGAACTGTATTATGGGGTCACGGCATTAGAAAGGTTGAGAACCACTGGTCTAGAAGGACAAAGCAATGTGTATCTCTTTTATCCTGAGGGCTATGTAAATTCAGTTACAGCTTCCTGTTAAAAGGGACCATATATTTCTATTCTCCTGCTCCACTCAAGATCTCAAAGGTTGAGTGCTTGACTGAATGTTTTCCCATCAGTAAGAATTCACCAAGGTTTTCAGCAACCAAAAATGGCACTCTGGCTAAACCTTCTGTCCTTGTTAGTTGTCCTCAGAGGTATTATTTTCCCCTCCAAAGAGAGGGATTATTCTTCAGTTTCTTGTGTTTCCCTGCAGGAGGTCTTATTAAACAACCTTTCTTTCTAGGTGTCCAATCTGAGGCTCAGTTAGTGGAGTCTGGAGGGGATGTGAGAAGACCTGGAGAGTCTATCCATCTCTCCTGCCAAGCCTCTGGATTCTCCTTCAGCAGCTATGAGATGGTCTGGGTGAGACAGGCTCCAGGGAAAGGACTGGAATGGGTGGCTTATATATGGTCTTCAAATATTTACTACTCTGACAAAGTGAAGGGACGCTTCACCATCTCCAGGGACGATGCCAAAAGCCAACTGTATCTGCAAATGAACAGCCTCAAACCAGAGGACACAGCCATCTATTACTGTGCGAGAGACACAGTGAGAGGAAGTATATGTGAAGCCAATCAAAAACTGCCTATTTCGTCCAGTGGTTCTGCAAATTTCTTTTCTAAGAAAAAAACAGGTTCATTAATTCAGATTCTCCCTTCATGCCTTCATTCTGTACACCAACCTTCATCCATTCAATCTATAGGAACAGGTCTCTTTTTGTTCATTTAGTGAACACCAGATTTCAATTTCATATTCAATCCAGGATATTTACTCAGTCTATTTATTCTTGACCCTAATCCTTTCATTTCACCACCCATATTTCTTGGTTCTTAATTTAGTAATGTTATCATAGATTTATCTAAGTCCTAAGAGTTAGGTAAACCTTTTTATTCCTCTTCAGTATATCCACATGTCTACTGGTTTTCAAGTCAGGACAATATGAATGTGAGATGGTAGGAATGGAAAAGATCTGATCAGTCACTAAAGAGAATTCTGCTTCATTGATAGCTGTTTCATTAGGGCTGAACTTCACATTACATCTGAGAATTTGAGTTTCTGCTAGTTCTCAGGAAACAAGTGCTTATAATGTATATTTTGCATTATTGCCAATTAAATGGATATATTAAATATTTTCATAATGAAACTTTCTGGAGACTGATTCCAAGTCAATAAATATATCATATCCATTTTATTTTTATTTATTTCCTGAGCTGTGGCTATTGAGCTCATTCTATTCAGTCTGGAAACCGTGGAGAACTCTTGGAGAGCAGAAAAATTGTCCCAAGCCCTATTTTCTTACCTTTATAATGAGCCTGATGGCTCCCTTCTGCCTGCATTGCACAAGAGGGAAGCAGAGTCCAACAAACTGACATTCTCCACTTAACACAAATGAAAGTGTGGTTCCAGATGGTTTCCTCTGCTGCTTCTGAATTATTACTCAATAGGTCTCTGGAGACCATCTTTCCCCAAGAGACTTTCTCATAATTCTTTATTTTTTTTAAACTCAGAGGTAAATTTCTCTCTCTTTCTTTCTTTTTCATTTGAAGACCAAACTTGATATGTTTGAATCAGTTCCTCTCTCTTTGGTGACTGCCCGCCCTCTATACTTATTCATAACTACAGATGAGGATGATAGAAACATGAAAAAATATTGCATGGAACAAACCTAGCAGTGTTTTGATGAATCATCCTTCAGAGTTTGCCAGTGCTGAGGAAGGGAAGGGAAGGGAAGGGAAGGGAAGGGAAGGGAAGGAAAGGAAATTAGAAGCGAATTGGAAAGGAATTGGAAGGGAATTGGAAGGAAAGGAAAAATGTTTCCAAGCAGTGGAAACAACAACAACCACAAAATTGTTATCAACTGTCATATTCTGCTGGACAGGCTAGAACTGAGTATTGGGGGGGTAGTGGTTTTTTTTTTTTTTTTTTTGAATGTTTTAATTCTTTCCTTGTTTGCTAACTGGTGTAATATGTCCTTCCCACTGGGCACATATTACACCAAGCAAAAACTGCCTATTTCACCCAGCAGTTCTGCAAAAAAAAAAAAAAAATCTAATAAAAAACAGTGTTATTAATTCAGATTCTTCCTTTGTGTCTTCATCCATTCAATCTATGTGAACAAGCCTCTTTTTGTTCATATAGTGAACATTGCATTTCAATTGCATACTCAGTTCAGGTTGATATTTACTCAGTCCACCTATTCCTGACCCTGTCCCTCTCATTTTACCATTCATATTTCTTAGCCTTTTATTTATTGATAATATCATAAATTTATCTAAATCAGGACAAATATTTGGGGATGTAGATATGAAAATCACTGTCAAAGTTCAAATTGTAGACAGTGATGGTTTGTTAGATATAGCCTTTCTTTCTTATAAACTGATTTTATCTTCCCCATGAAACCCAGATGCAAATGAGGGCACTGAGCTGTTTCTCCTTTAAATAATCACAAATACACAAAAGAGCATCCCAGACCCAAAGGTGTCAGTGCAGTAAAAGAAGGCGTGTTTTCTCACTGCCCCATGGAGCCTGCCATTGTACTTCTTTGCTTAGTAGCAGCTCCTGTGTGTGAGTATCTTCCAGATAGACCCTGAACAATGAGATAAAACAAAAGCAGAGTTATTTACTAATTATTACTTTCTCATTCGCTTAGATGTCCACTCCACCATCCAACTTGTGGAATCTGGGCCAGGAAGAGTGAGCCCTGGAGGATCCTTCAGATTAACTTGCAAAGTGACAGGGCAATCCATTGAGAATATAGCCTTGGCATGGATCCGCCAGGCTCCAGGAAAAGGATTGGAATGGGTGGGTGACCATAGCTTGGAAGATGGGTGAATGGAGTACAGCTATGCCTCATCCCTCCAAAGTCGAACGACCTTGACAGCCGATGACTCCAAGAATGAATGTTACTTGACAATGAAATCCCTGACAGCTGCAGACTCAGCCACATATTACTGTGCAGGAGAGTCACAGTGAGAGAAAGCAAGGGAGGAAGTGTGTAAAACCTCTCAGCTTTTGTCTGAAGAAACTTTATTCATTCACACAAATGGATTGAGATAATTTATTTATTCTTTCAGCTTTGGCTGCAAAATGGAACAAGCTATATTCCAAGTCAAGAAGAAGTAGGACTAGATTTCAGAGTAGCTATTCATATTCAGAACTGCACATAGCTTGTTATTTGCATCTATTTTCTTTTCTCTTTCTTTTTTCCTATTTACACAGGTTTCTCAAGAATTAGCTGCAACATCATTGTTGTGGACAGGGATTAAGAGATACAGATGCCTGGTAGTTGGGTTGATTACAAGTCCTAAGAGTCATTTAGCCTTCTCTCTTTCCATTCCTTCTTGGTATACCTAGATGTGTATTGGTTTTCAAAGGAGCTCAGTATGGGTGTCATGTAGTACGAATGGAAGGAATCAGATCAGTCAGTACAGAATATACAGAATTCTACTTCACTAATAGCAATTTCATCAGGGCTGAACTACACATTACACCATACGAGTATCTGCTAGTTCTAAGGAAACAAGTGGAAATAATGTATATTTCACATTATTACCCATTAAATGGATATATTAATGAACCTTTGCGGAGATTGACACCAAAAGAATGAATATATCTATATATTTTATTTTTATTTATTTCTTGAGGTGGAGCTATTGAGCCCATTCTATTCAGCCTGAAAACTCTGGAGAACTCCTGCAGATCAGAAACACTATCCCAAGCCCTATTTTCTTACCTTTACAATGAGCCTGATGGTAGCCTTCCATCTGCTTTGCAGGAGAGGGCAGCAGTGTCTAAAAAATTAACATTCTCCACTTAACCCAATTGAAAGTGTCGTTTCATCTGTTAGCCAGATGGTTTTCTCTTCTCCTTCAGATTTGTCATTCAATGGGTCTCTGGAGACCATCCTTTCCCAAGAGACTTTCTCATAATTCCTTTTTTTAGCTCTGAGATAAAATTGCTTCACTTTCTTCTTTTTTTTTTTTCATTTGCAGACCAGTGGAAACAACAACAACCACAACATAGTTATCAACTCTCATATTCTGCTGGACAGTCTGTAGAAATAGGTTTTGGGAGGTCTGTTTGGAATGGTTCAATTCCTTCCTCGGTGGCTAAGTCCTAATAATAATGTTATGCTTCCAGTGGGCACATATTATACAAATTTTGCAGACCATGCCATGATTTCCAAATATCTTCCAAGGGGAATTTAATGTGCTTATTTCAACCAATTCCCATCTTTGTCTTGGCAGAGAATAAGATGAAAACTTCCTCTGTCCATTGACATTGGCTCTTCACTATTGGTCAGATCAGGAAAAGAAACTGCTGATCCCCCAAATTGGGGAAGGCAGAGCAAATACAAAGGTGTTAGCCATGTTTTTTGCTTCTTTATTTTTAAAAGAAAAATAAATTTGAAGCATGAGAGAGATGGATAAAGTAAAAGATGCCATGGATTACAAACTACAACAATACCCATATTTTGAGAAGTATCTGAAAAATTGGTACAAAAAGTAAGGAAGTGTATTTTTGATAGACACTAACTTCAGAAACTCTGGATAACATATGGATTTAAATTTTTCAATTCCACTAAATGTGATGTACATCTCCATCATGCAGAGAACTAGGAAATCAGTTCTCTACCAGCTTTAACATTACCAAAATGCTCAAATAATGCATTACGATGATTTTTCAAGATATGGCTTTCCTTCTGAGAAAATCAATCTTTTGCTTTTCATGATTATTAAGGATTAAAATAAATATATTTAACTCATGTTAGGTCATTTTCAGCATGTCTACCATGTAGGATGAAGGCAACCTAGAAGATCAAAGCTGCATGTGGTTATTTTATCCTGAGGACTATGTAAATTCAGTGACAGCTTCCTGTTCAAAGGAACCATATCATCCTGGTCTTCTGCTGCACTCAAAAACTTAAAGGTTGAGTGCTTGTCTGAATATTTTTTCTATCAGTAAGAATCGTTCACACTTTTGAGCGAGCAAAAATGGCACTCTGGCTAAACATCATATCCTTGTTAGTTTTCCTTGGAGGTATTATTTTCCCCTCCAAAAAGAGTGGTTGTTCCTCAGTTTCTTTTGTTTCTCTGCAGGAAGTCTTATTAAACAAACTTTCTTTCTAGGTGCCCAATCTGAGGTTCAGTTGGTGGAAACTGGAGGGGATGTGAGAAGACCTGGAGAATCCCTCCGTCTCTCCTGCCAAGGATCTGGATTCACCTTCAGCAGCTACTGGATGAGCTGGATAAGACAGGCTCCAGGGAAAGGAGTGGAATGGGTGGCAAGGATACGCAATGATGCCGCATATACTTACTACCCTGACAAAGTGAAGGGCCGCTTCACCATCTCCAGGGACAATGCCAAAAGCCAGCTGTATCTGCAAATGAACAGCCTCAAAGCTGAAGACACGGCAGTCTATTACTGTGTGAGAGACACAGTGAGAGGAACTATATGTGAAGTCACGCAAAAACTGCCCATTTCACACAGCAGCCCTGAAAATTTCTTTTGTAATAAAAAACCACTTTATTCTCCTCAGATTCTCCTTTCATATCTTCATTCGGCACTTCCACCTTCATCCATTTGGTCTATAGAAATGAGCTTCTTTTTACTTCATGTATTGAGCACCACACTTCAATTTCATCGTCAATCCAGTTTAATATTTACTCAGTCTACTCATTCTTGATCCTCTCCCTATCATTTCACCACCAATGATAGCTTACTGCTGTACTCATCCTGATTTCCTGCTGCAGTCAACATCTCAAAAGCTGAGTGCTTGTCTAAATGTTTTCCCTTCGTTAAAAATCCTCAAAACGTTTGAGAAAGCAAAAATGGCACTCTGGGTAAACCTCATGTCCTTGTTAGTTCTCCTCACAGGCTCCAGGGAAAGGACTGGAATAGGTGGCAGGTATATATTCACTACTCATATATTCACTACTGTGATCCATTCTGTCTATAGGATCCATTCAGTCTATAGGAATGATCCTCTTTTTTTTAAATGTAATAAAGGCCACATTTCAATTTTATATTCAATCCAGTTTGATATGTATTCAATCTACTAATTCCTGTCACCCTGTCTCTCATCACCCATCTTTCTTAGCCCTTAATTTAGTAATGTTATCATAAATTTATCTAAATTAAATCAGGAAAAAAAAGTTTGGTGTTGAAAACAACAGTCAATGTCCAACGTCTGAGCTGGGACAAATTGATCGACTTAACCTACCTTTCTTATAAACTGGTTTTATCTTCCCCCTGAAACTCAGATGCCAATGAATCACTGAGATGTTCCTCCTTTAAACAATCACAAACACTCAAAAGAGCTTCACAGACTCAATGTTCTGATTGGGCTAAAGGAAAGGTTGTATTTCTCACTCTTCAGTGGATTTTGCCATTCTTCATCTTCTTTCCTTCTTTGCTTTATGTTTCAGGTAGACCTGAGCAATGAGTTAAAACAAAAGCAGGATTGTGTGGGATGGTGATAACTGGAGTAGTCCTATGCCTCATCCCTCCAACATCCAACAACCTTGACAGCTGATGACTCCCGCAATGAATTATATTTGACAATGAAGTTCCTGACCTCTGCAGACTCAGCAACATATTTTTAGCTCTGAGATAAAATTGCTTCCCTTTCTTTCTTTTTCATTTGCAGACCAAGCTTGATATGTTGGAAACAATTCCTCTCTCTTTGTTCACTGCCTGTCCTCTTTTATTTATTCTTATCTATAGATGGGCATGATAGAAACATGAAAAAGAAGGATGGAAGAAACCTAGATGTGTATTGGTGAATCGTCACTCATAGACTGCCAATGCTGAGGAAGGGAAGGGAATGACAAAGGAATCAGAAAGGAATTGGAAGGGAAGAAAGAATGTTGTGAAAGCACTGGAAACAACAACAAACATAAAATAGATATCAATTGTCATATTCTGCTCGACAGTCTGTGGAACTAGGTTTTTGGAGGTCTCTTTTTAATGTTTAATTCTTTCCTCAGTGGCTAACTCCTAATAATCCTGATATGCTTCTGATGGGCACATATTAAATAATTTTTTCAGACCATGCAATGATCTCTAATTCCAAGGGAAATTTAATGTGCTGAGTTCAACCTATGCAAACATTTGGCTTGGCATAGAATGAGCTAAAGAATTCCTCTGTCCATTGGAACTGGATCTATGCTATTGACTAGGTCAGGGAAAAAAAGCTGGTTGTCCCGCATATTGGGGAGGGCAGAGAAAATACAAAAGTGTAAGCGATGTTTTTCGCTTCTATATTTGTGTAAAAAATAAATTTGAAGCCTGAAGAGAGAGATGGAAAAATTAATAGATGCTACAGATTAAAAAGTACAACAATAACCATATTTTGAGAAGTATCTGAAAAATTGCTACAACAGCTAAGAAAGTGTATTCTTGATAGATGCTCACTTAGGGGACTCTGGATAACATATGGATTTCAATTTTGACTGAATTTATTTACTTGCAACTGTGGGAATTAGTTCCACTAAATGAGATGTACATCTCCATCATTCAGAGAACTAGCCAATTAGTTCTCTACCAGCTTTAATATTACCAAAATGCTCAAATAATGCATTACAATGATTTTTCAAGATATGACTTTCCTTCTGAGAAAATGAACCGGTTGCTTTTCATGTTTCTTAAGGATTGAAATAAATATATTTAACTCATGTTAGGTCATGAGAAGGGAGGACTCACTGGAGAAGGGCCTAATGTTGGGAAAGATTGAGGGCAATAGAACAAGGGGACAACAGAGAATGAGGTGGCTGGATGGAGTCACTGAAGCAGTAGTTTTGAGCTTAAATGGACTCCAGAAGATGGTAGAGGACAGGAAGACCTGGAGGAACATTGTCCATGGGGTCGCAATGGGTCAGACACAACTTCACAATTAACAACACAAGATTATTTTCAGCATGTCTGCAATGTAGGATGAAGGCAATCTATAAGGTCAAAGTTGCATGTGGTTCTTTTATCCTGAGGACTATGTAAATTCAGTGACAGCTTCCTGTTCAAAGGAACCATATCATCCTGCTCTCCTGCTGTACTCAAAAACAGGGGTTGAGTGCTTGTCTGAATATTTTTCCATCAGTAAGAATCCTTCACACTTTTGAGCGAGCAAAAATGGCACTCTGGCTAAATATCATGTCCTTGTTAGTTGTTCTTGGAGGTATTATTTTCCCCTCAGAAAAGAGTGGTTATTCGTCAGTTTCTTGGGTTTACCTGCAGGAAGTCTTATTAAACAAACTTTCTTTCTAGGTGCTCAATCTGAGGTTCAGTTGGTGGAAACTGGAGGGGATGTGAGAAGACCTGAAGAATCCCTCCGTCTCTCCTGCCAAGCCTCTGGATTCACTTTCAGCAGCTACTGGATGAGCTGGGTGAGACAGGCTCCAGGGAAAGGCCTGGAATGGGTGGCAAGAATATATTCTTCATATATTTACTACTCCGACAAAGTGAAGGGTCGCTTCACCATCTCCAGGGACGATGCCAAAAGCCAGCTGTATCTGCAAATGAACAGCCTGAAAGCTGAAGACACAGCAGTCTATTACTGTGCGAGAGACACAGTGAGAGGAACTATATGTGAAGCCATGTAAAAACTGTTAATGACAATGAAGTTCATTATATTTGACAATGAAGTTCTGACTTCTGCAGACTCAGCAACATATTTTTAGCTCTGAGATAAAATCGCATCCCTTTTTCATTTGCAGACCAAGTTTGATATCTTTGAAACAATTTCTCTCTCTTTGTTCATTACCTGTCCTCTTTTATTTATTCTTATCTACAGATGGGCATGACAGATACATGAAAAAAAATGCATGGAAGAAACCTAGCAGTATATTGGTGAATCGTCACTCATAGACTGCCAATGCTGAGGAAGGGAAGGGAATCACAAAGGAAGGAATTGGAAGAGTATTGGAAGGAAAGGAAGAATGTTTTGAAAGCAGTGGAAACAACAAGAAACATAAAATAGATATCAACTGTCATATTCTGCTGGACAGTCTGTGGAACTAGGTTTTTGGAGGTCTGTTTTGAATGGTTCAATTCATTCCTCAGTGGCTAACTGCTATTAAGCCTGATATCCTTCTGGTGGGCACATATTAAATAAATTTTGCAGACTATGCAATGACCTCTGATCCCAAGGGCAATTTAATGTGCTGATTTCAACCTATGCAAACCTTTGGCTTGGCCCAGAGTGAGCTAAATAATTTCTCTGTCCATTGGAAGTGGATCTTCACTATTGATTAGGTCAGGGGAAAAAAGCTGGTTGTCCCCCCTATTGGGGAGGGCAGACAAAATACAAAAGTGTAGATCATGTTTTTTGTTTCTATACTTGTATATAAAAAAAAATAAATATGAAGCATGAGAGAGAGAGAGATGGATAAAGTAACAGATGCCATGCATTGCAAACTACAATAATAATCATATTTTCAGAAGTATCTAAAAAAATGCTGCAAGGTAAGAAGGTGTATCCTTAATAGATGCTCGCATATGGATTAAAATAAATATACTTTAACTGATGTTGGGACATTGTCAGTCATGTCTACAATGGAGGATGAAGACACTCTAGAAAGACAAAGCAGTGTGTATCTCTTTTATCCTGAGGGCTATGTAAATTCAGTGACAGCTTCCTGTTAAAAGGGACCATATCTTTCTATTCTCCTGCTCCACTCAAGATCTCAAGGATTGACTGCTTGACTGAATGTTTTCCCATCAGTAAGAATTCACCAAGGTTTTCAGCAACGAAAAATGGCACTCTGGCTAAACCTTCTGTCCTTGTTAGTTGTCCTCAGAGGTATTATTTTCCCCTCCAAAGAGAGGGATTATTCCTCAGTTTCTTAAGTTTCCCTGCAGGAGGTCTTATTAAACAACCTTTCTTTCTAGGTGTCCAATCTGAGATTCAGTTGGTGGAGTCTGGAGGGGATGTAAGAAGACCTGGAGAGACCCTCCGTCTCTCCTGCCAAGCCTCTGGATTCACCTTCAGCAGCTATGAGATGGTCTGGGTGAGACAGGCTCCAGGGAAAGGTCTGGAATGGGTGGCTTATATATGGTCTTCAGATATTTACTACTCTGACAAAGTGAAGGGACGCTTCACCATCTCCAGGAATGATGCCAAAAGCCAGCTGTATCTGCAAATGAACAGCCTCAAACCAGAGGACACAGCCATCTATTACTGTGCGAGAGACACAATGAGAGGAAGTATATGTGAAGCCAAGCAAAAACTGCCTATTTCGTCCAGTGGTTCTGCAAATTTCTTTTCTAAGAAAAAAACAGGTTCATTAATTCAGATTCTCCCTTCATGCCTTCATTCTGTACACGAACCTTCATCCATTCAATCTATAGGAACAGACCTCTTTTTGTTCATTTAGTGACCACCAGATTTCAATTTCATATTCAATCCAAGATATTTACTCAGTCTACTTATTCTTGACCCTAACCCTTTCATTTCACCACCCATATTTCTTGGTTCTTAATTTTGTAATGTTATCATAGATTTATCTAAGTCCTAAGAGTTAGGTAAACCTTTTTATTCCTCTTCAGTATATCCACATGTCTACTGGTTTTCAAGTCAGGACAATATGAATGTGAGATGGTAGGAATGGAAAAGATCTGATCAGTCACTAAACAGAATTCTGCTTCATTGATAGCTGTTTCATTAGGGCTGAACTTCACATTACATCTGAGAATATGAGTTTCTGCTAGTTCTCATGAAACAAGTGCTTATAATGTATATTTTGCATTATTGCCAATTAAATGGATATATTAAATATTTTCATAATGAAACTTTCTGGAGACTGATTCCAAGTCAATAAATATATCATACCAATTTTATTTCTATTTATTTCCTGAGCTGCACACCATGCCATGACTGCCGATTATCTTCCAAGGAGAATTTAATGTGCTGATTTCAACCTATGCCAATCTTTGGCTTGGCAGAGAATGAACAACAGAATTCCTCTGTATATTGGAATTGGCTCTACACTATCGGTCAGATCAGGAAAAAAAGCTGGTTGTCCCTCAGATTGGGAGCACAGAGCAAATAAAAAAGTGTAAATCATGTTCTTTGCTTCTATATATAAAAAAATAAATTTGAAGCATGAGAGAGAGAGAGAAAGAGAGAGAGAGAGAGAGAGAGAGATGGATGGATAAAGTAAAAGATCCAATGGATTACAAACTGCAGCAATAACCATATTTTGAGAAGTATCTAAAAAATTGCCACAAGGTAAGAAAGTGTGTCCTTAATAGATGCTTACTTATGGGACTATCTAAAGTATGGATTTCAGTTTTGACTCAATTTCTTTCCTTGGAAATGTGGGAAATAGTTCCACTAAATTTTATTTACATCTCCATCATACAGAGAACTAACAATCAGTTCTCGACTAGCAGTACAGTTCCCCAAATGATGCAGCATATTGAATTTTCAAGTTATGTTTTTCCTTCTGACAAAATCAAGCTGTTGCTTTACATGTTTCTTAAGGATTAAAATGAATATACTTTATTTGACATTAGGACTATTTTCAGCATGTCCACAATGTGGGATGAAGGCACTCTAGAAACTCAAAGCAGTGAGTATCTCTTTTATCCGAGGGCTAATTACTGTAAATTCAGTGACAGCTTCCTCTTGAAAGGAACCATATCTTAATATTCTCCTGCTGCACTCAACATCTCGAAGCTGAGTGCTTGTATGAATGTTTTCCCATCAGTAAGAAACCTACAAGGTTTTGAGCTACCAAAAATGGCATCCTGGCTAAACCTCATGTCCTTGTTAGTTGTCCTCAGAGGTATTATTATTTTCCTCTCCAAAGAGAAAGATAATTCCCCATTTTCTTGTGTTTCCCTGCAGGAGGTCTTATTAAACAACCTTTCTTTCTAGGTGTCCAATCTGAGGTACAGTTAGTGGAGTCTGGAGGGGAGGGGAGAAGACCTGGAGAGTCCCTCCATCTCTCCTGCCAAGGCTCTGGATTCACCTTTGGCAACTACTGGATGGTCTGGGTGGGACAGGTTCCAGGAAAAGGCCTGGAATGGGTGGCTTATATATGGTCTTCAGATATTTACTACTCTGACAAAGTGAAGGGACGCTTCACCATCTCCAGGGATGATGCCAAAAGCCAGCTGTATCTGCAAATGAACAGCCTCAAACCAGAGGACACAGCCATCTATTACTGTGCGAGAGACACAATGAGACAGGTTCCAGGGAAAGGCCTGGAGTGGGTTGCACGTATATGATCTTCATATATTTACTACTCTGACACCTGATGGTATGACAGTTCCATGATGGCATGGCGGCTTGTGTTCTTAGTAACGGTGGAGCCTCAGAGGCCTTCCCTGTTAATAATGGCATTAAGCAGGGCTGCGTGCTGGCACCAACCCTGTTCAGCATGATGTTCTCAGCCATGCTGTCAGACGCCTTTCAGAACAGCTCAATGGGAGTTAATCTGAGGTACAGAACCGATGGGAAACTGTTCAACCTGTGAAGACTTCAGGCTGTCACCAAGGTAAAGGAGACTGTGCTATGAGATCTCCTCTTTGCTGATGACTGTGCCCTTAATGCAGGATCGGAGCAGGAAATGCAAGCCAGCATGGACAAATTCGCAGCCGCTTGTGACAACTTTGGCCTCTTCATCAACACGAAGAAAACTGAAGTGATATACCAGCCAGCTCCAAAAGCCCAATATCAAGAGCCTACCATCACAGTAAAGGGACAAAAGCTGCAAGCAGCGGACCAATTTACGTATCTTGGTAGTACCCTCTCCCGTGCAGTGACAATTGACATCGAGGTCAACTGTAGAATTGCCAAGGCAAGTTCTGCATTTGGCAGATTGCGGACTAACGTGTGGGACCGCCGTGGAATAAGTCTTGCTACCAAGCTTAAAGTTTACCAGGCAGCAGTGCTAACTACCCTATTGTATGCTAGTGAGACCTGGACAGTGTACAGGAGGCATGTTAGGCAACTGAACTACTTCCACATAACTTGCCTTCATAGAATTCTGAGGATCTGGTGGCAGGATAACATACCAGACACAGATGTCCTCTCCAGAGCAGGTCTATCATCAGTTTATACTCTGTTGATGAAAGCCCAGATGCGCTGGGCAGGCCATGTTGTAAGGAAGCCAGATCATCGCATCCCTAAATAGCTCTTCTATGGTGAGCTGTCTCAAGGAAAGCGATCACACGGGGGACAAAAGAAGCGATACAAAGACACGTTAAAAGCTTCTCAAGTCCCTGGATATTAATACCATCTCTTGGGAACTTCTGGCGCATGATCGACCGACATGGCGCACCTTGGTGTACCAGGGTTGCAAGATATATGAACACAGAAGGACAATCTTGGCACAAGAAAAGCGAGCACTCCGCAAAGCCAGAGCTGCAAATGCTGAATTAACAGTGTCTACACTTCTTTGTTCAGTATGTGGCAGAACATTCCATGCTAACATCGGTCTTATCAGCCACCTACGGACACATCGTTGATAGCCCATAACCCATAACCCACAAGATATCAAGGTCTTCATCGAAATTGATGGACAAAAAACACTCTGACACCATTCACCATTTCCATGGATGACGCCAAAATCCAGCTGTATCTGCAAATGAACAGCCTCAAACCAGAGGACATGGCGATCTATTACTGTGTGAGAGAGACAAACAGTGAGAGGAAGTGAATCTGTTTATTTCACCCAGCAGTTCTGCAATTTTTTTTCTAATAAAAAACAGCTTTATTAATTCAGATTCTCACATTGTTTCTTCATTCTGTACATCAACCTTCATCCATTCAATCTATATGAAAAAGCCACTTTTTGTTCATACAGTGAACACTGCATTTCTATTTCATATTCAGTCCAGGTTGATATTTACTCAGTCCACTTATTCCTGACCCTGTCCCTCTCATTTCACCACTCATGTTTCTTAGCCCTTAATTTATTGATAATATCATAAATTTATCTAAATCAGGACAAATATTTGGGGATGTAGATATGAAAATCACTGTCAAAGTTCAAATTGTAGACAGTGATGGTTTGTTAGATATAGCCTTTCTTTCTTATAAACTGATTTTATCTTCCCCATGAAACTGAGATGCAAATGAGGTCACTGAGCTGTTTCTCCTTTAAATAATCACAAATACACAAAAGAGCATCCCAGACCCAAAGGTGTCACTGCAGTAAAAGAAGGGTTGTTTTCTCACTGCCCCATGGAACCTGCCATTCTACTTCTTTGCTTAGTAGCAGCTCCTCTGTGTGAGTATCTTCCAGATAGACCCTGAACAATGAGGTAAAATAAAAGCAGAGTTATTTACTAATTATTACTTTCTCATTCGCTTAGATGTCCACTCCACCATCCAACTTGTGGAATCTGGGCCAGGAAGAGTGAGCCCTGGAGGATCCTTCAGATTAACTTGCAAAGTGACAGGGGAATCCATTGAGAATATACCTTGGCATGGATCCGCCAGGCTCCAGGAAAAGGATTGGAATGGGTGGGTGACATAGCCTTGGTGGAGGGTAAATGGAGTACAGACTATGCCTCATCCCTCCAAAGTCGAACGACCTTGACAGCCGATGACTCCAAGAATGAATGTTACTTGACAATGAAATCCCTGACAGCTGCAGACTCAGCCACATATTACTGTGCAGGAGAGTCACAGTGAGAGAAAGCAAGGGAGGAAGTGTGTAAAACCTCTCAACGTTTGTGTGAAGAAACTTCATTCACACAAATGGATTGAGATAATTTATTCATTCTTTCAGCTTTGGCTGCAAAATGGAACAAGCTAATATTCCAAGTCAAGAAGAAGTAGGACTAGATTTCAGAGTAGCTACTCATATTCAGAACTGCACATAGCTTGTTATTTGCATCTATTTTCTTTTCTTTCTTTTTTCCTATTTACACAGGTTTCTCAAGAATTAGCTGCAATATCATTGTTGTGGACAGGGATTAAGAGATACAGATGCCTGGTAGTTGGGCTGATTACAAGTCCTAAGAGTCATTTAGCCTTCTCTCTTCCCATTCCTTCTTGGTATACCCAGATGTGTATTGGTTTTCAAAGGATCTCAGTATGGGTGTCATATGGCATGAATGGAAGGAATCAGATCAGTCAGTACAGAATATACAGAATTCTACTTCACTAATAGCAATTTCATCAGGGCTGAACTACACATTACACCATATGAGTATCTGCTAGTTCTAAGGAAACAAGTGGAAATAATATATATTTCACATTATTACCAATTAAATGGATATATTAATGAACTTTTGTGGAGATTGACACCAAAAGAATGAATATATCTATATATTTTATTTTTATTTATTTCTTGAGGTGGAACTATTGAGCCCATTCTATTCAGCCTGGAAACTCTGGAGAACTCCTGCAGATCAGAAACATTATCCCAAGCCCTATTTTTTTACCTTTACAATGAGCCTGATGGTAGCCTTCCATCTGCTTTGCACGAGAGGGCAGCAGTGTCTAACAAATTAACATTCTCCACTTAACCCAATTGAAAGTGTGGTTTCATCTGTTAGCCAGATGGTTTTCTCTTCTGCTTCCGATTTGTCAGTTAATGGGACTCTGGAGACCATCCTTTCCCAAGAGACTTTCTCCTAATTCCTTTTTTTTTTAGCTCTGAGATAAAATTGCTTCACTTTCTTCTTCTTTTTTCATTTGCAGACCAGTGGAAACAACAACAAATACAACATAGTTATCAACTGTCATATTCTGCTGGACAGTCTGTGGAACTAGGTTTTGGGAGATCTGTTTGGAATGGTTCAATTCCTTCCTCGGTGGCTAACTCCTTATAATACTGTTAAGCTTCCAGTGAGTACATATTATACAAATTTTACAGACCATGCCATGACTTCTGATTATCTTCCAAGGGCAATTTAATGTCCTGGTTTCAACCTATACCAACCTTTGGCTTGGCACAGAGAGCAATAAAGAATTCATCTGTCCATTGGAATTGGCTCTATAGTATTGAACACTGGTGTGCTCCATATGGGGGAGGGCAGAGCAAATACAAAAATGTAAGTCATGTTTTTGCTTCTATATTTGTATAAAAAATAAATTTGAAGCCTGAGAGACAGATGAAAAAATTAATAGATGCTGCAGATTACAAAATACAACAATAACCATATTTTGAGAAGTATCTGAAAAATTGCTACAGAAAGAAAAAAAGTGTATTCTTTACTCACTTAAGGGACTCTGGATAACATATGGATTTCAATTTTTCAAATCCACTAAATGTGATGTACATCTCCATCATGCAGAGAACTAGGCAATTAGTTCTCTACCAGCTTTAACATTATCAAAATGCTCAAATAATGCATTATGATGATTTTTCAAGATATGAATTTCCTTCTGAGAAAATCAACCTGTTGCTTTTCATGATTCTTAAGGATTAAAATAAATATATTTAACTTATGTTAGGTCATGAGAAGGAAGGACTCACTGGAGAAGGGCCTGGGAAAGATTGAGGGCAATGGAAAAAGGGGACGACAGAGAATGAGATGGCTGGATGGAGTCACTGAAGCAGTAGATGTGAGCTTAAATGGACTCCAGAAGATGGTAGAGGACAGGAAGACCTGGAGGAACATTATCCATGGGGTCACGATTGGTCAGACACAACTTCACAATTAACAACAAAAGGTCATTTTCAGCATGTCTACAATGTAGGATGAAGGCAATCTAGAAGGTCAAAGCTGCATGTGGTTCTTTTATCCTGAGGTCTATGTAAATTCAGTGACAGCTTCCTGTTCAAAGGAACCATATCATCCTGCTCTCCTGCTGTACTCAAAAACCTAAAGGTTGAGTGCTTGTCTGAATATTTTTTTCCATCAGT
Organism: Crotalus tigris; assembly: GCF_016545835.1. Taxonomy (NCBI): domain Eukaryota; kingdom Metazoa; phylum Chordata; class Lepidosauria; order Squamata; family Viperidae; genus Crotalus; species Crotalus tigris. The sequence continues at coordinate 39,185 of NW_024100589.1, read as the reverse complement.
AAGAATCCTTCACACTTTTGAGCGAGCAGAAATGACACTCTGGCTAAACATCATGTCCTTGTTAGTTGTCCTCAGAGGTATTATTTTTCCCTCTAAAAAGAGTGGTTATTCCTCAGTTTCTTTTGTTTCCCTGCAGGAAGATTTATTAAACAAACGTTTTTTCTAGGTGTCCAATCTGAGGTACAGTTAGTGGAGTCTGGAGGGGAGGGGAGAAGACCTGGAGAGTCCCTCCATCTCTCCTGCCAAGGCTCTGGATTCACCTTTGGCAACTACTGGATGGTCTGGGTGGGACAGGTTCCAGGAAAAGGCCTGGAATGGGTGGCTTATATATGGTCTTCAGATATTTACTACTCTGACAAAGTGAAGGGACGCTTCACCATCTCCAGGGATGATGCCAAAAGCCAGCTGTATCTGCAAATGAACAGCCTCAAACCAGAGGACACAGCCATCTATTACTGTGCGAGAGACACAATGAGACAGGTTCCAGGGACAGGCCTGGAGTGGGTTGCACGTATATGATCTTCATATATTTACTACTCTGACACCTGATGGTATGACAGTTCCATGACGGCATGGCGGCTTGTGTTCTTAGTAACGGTGGAGCCTCAGAGGCCTTCCCTGTTAATAATGGCATTAAGCAGGGCTGCGTGCTGGCACCAACCCTGTTCAGCATGATGTTCTCAGCCATGCTGTCAGACGCCTTTCAGAACAGCTCAATGGGAGTTAATCTGAGGTACAGAACCGATGGGAAACTGTTCAACCTGTGAAGACTTCAGGCTGTCACCAAGGTAAAGGAGACTGTGCTATGAGATCTCCTCTTTGCTGATGACTGTGCCCTTAATGCAGGATCGGAGCAGGAAATGCAAGCCAGCATGGACAAATTCGCAGCCGCTTGTGACAACTTTGGCCTCTTCATCAACACGAAGAAAACTGAAGTGATATACCAGCCAGCTCCAAAAGCCCAATATCAAGAGCCTACCATCACAGTAAAGGGACAAAAGCTGCAAGCAGCGGACCAATTTACGTATCTTGGTAGTACCCTCTCCCGTGCAGTGACAATTGACATCGAGGTCAACTGTAGAATTGCCAAGGCAAGTTCTGCATTTGGCAGATTGCAGACTAACGTGTGGGACCGCCGTGGAATAAGTCTTGCTACCAAGCTTAAACTTTACCAGGCAGCAGTGCTAACTACCCTATTGTATGCTAGTGAGACCTGGACAGTGTACAGGAGGCATGTTAGGCAACTGAACTACTTCCACATAACTTGCCTTCATAGAATTCTGAGGATCTGGTGGCAGGATAACATACCAGACACAGATGTCCTCTCCAGAGCAGGTCTATCATCAGTTTACACTCTGTTGATGAAAGCCCAGATGCGCTGGGCAGGCCATGTTGTAAGGAAGCCAGATCATCGCATCCCTAAATAGCTCTTCTATGGTGAGCTGTCTCAAGGAAAGCGATCACACGGGGGACAAAAGAAGCGATACAAAGACACGTTAAAAGCTTCTCAAGTCCCTGGATATTAATACCATCTCTTGGGAACTTCTGGCGCATGATCGACCGACATGGCGCACCTTGGTGTACCAGGGTTGCAAGATATATGAACACAGAAGGACAATCTTGGCACAAGAAAAGCGAGCACTCCGCAAAGCCAGAGCTGCAAATGCTGAATTAACAGTGTCTACACTTCTTTGTTCAGTGTGTGGCAGAACATTCCATGCTAACATCGGTCTTATCAGCCACCTACGGACACATCGTTGATAGCCCATAACCCATAACCCACAAGATATCAAGGTCTTCATCGAAATTGATGGACAAAAAACACTCTGACACCATTCACCATTTCCATGGATGACGCCAAAATCCAGCTGTATCTGCAAATGAACAGCCTCAAACCAGAGGACACGGCGATCTATTACTGTGTGAGAGAGACAAACAGTGAGAGGAAGTGAATCTGTTTATTTCACCCAGCAGTTCTGCAATTTTTTTTCTAATAAAAAACAGCTTTATTAATTCAGATTCTCACATTGTTTCTTCATTCTGTACATCAACCTTCATCCATTCAATCTATATGAAAAAGCCACTTTTTGTTCATACAGTGAACACTGCATTTCTATTTCATATTCAGTCCAGGTTGATATTTACTCAGTCCACTTATTCCTGACCCTGTCCCTCTCATTTCACCACTCATGTTTCTTAGCCCTTAATTTATTGATAATATCATAAATTTATCTAAATCAGGACAAATATTTGGGGATGTAGATATGAAAATCACTGTCAAAGTTCAAATTGTAGACAGTGATGGTTTGTTAGATATAGCCTTTCTTTCTTATAAACTGATTTTATCTTCCCCATGAAACTGAGATGCAAATGAGGTCACTGAGCTGTTTCTCCTTTAAATAATCACAAATACACAAAAGAGCATCCCAGACCCAAAGGTGTCACTGCAGTAAAAGAAGGGTTGTTTTCTCACTGCCCCATGGAACCTGCCATTCTACTTCTTTGCTTAGTAGCAGCTCCTCTGTGTGAGTATCTTCCAGATAGACCCTGAACAATGAGGTAAAATAAAAGCAGAGTTATTTACTAATTATTACTTTCTCATTCGCTTAGATGTCCACTCCACCATCCAACTTGTGGAATCTGGGCCAGGAAGAGTGAGCCCTGGAGGATCCTTCAGATTAACTTGCAAAGTGACAGGGGAATCCATTGAGAATGTATACTTGGCATGGATCCTCCAGGCTCCAGGAAAAGGATTGGAATGGGTGGGTGACATAGCCTTGGTGGAGGGTAAATGGAGTACAGACTATGCCTCATCCCTCCAAAGTCGAACGACCTTGACAGCCGATGACTCCAAGAATGAATGTTACTTGACAATGAAATCCCTGACAGCTGCAGACTCAGCCACATATTACTGTGCAGGAGAGTCACAGTGAGAGAAAGCAAGGGAGGAAGTGTGTAAAACCTCTCAACGTTTGTGTGAAGAAACTTCATTCACACAAATGGATTGAGATAATTTATTCATTCTTTCAGCTTTGGCTGCAAAATGGAACAAGCTAATATTCCAAGTCAAGAAGAAGTAGGACTAGATTTCAGAGTAGCTACTCATATTCAGAACTGCACATAGCTTGTTATTTGCATCTATTTTCTTTTCTTTCTTTTTTCCTATTTACACAGGTTTCTCAAGAATTAGCTGCAATATCATTGTTGTGGACAGGGATTAAGAGATACAGATGCCTGGTAGTTGGGCTGATTACAAGTCCTAAGAGTCATTTAGCCTTCTCTCTTCCCATTCCTTCTTGGTATACCCAGATGTGTATTGGTTTTCAAAGGATCTCAGTATGGGTGTCATATGGCATGAATGGAAGGAATCAGATCAGTCAGTACAGAATATACAGAATTCTACTTCACTAATAGCAATTTCATCAGGGCTGAACTACACATTACACCATATGAGTATCTGCTAGTTCTAAGGAAACAAGTGGAAATAATATATATTTCACATTATTACCAATTAAATGGATATATTAATGAACTTTTGTGGAGATTGACACCAAAAGAATGAATATATCTATATATTTTATTTTTATTTATTTCTTGAGGTGGAACTATTGAGCCCATTCTATTCAGCCTGGAAACTCTGGAGAACTCCTGCAGATCAGAAACATTATCCCAAGCCCTATTTTTTTACCTTTACAATGAGCCTGATGGTAGCCTTCCATCTGCTTTGCACGAGAGGGCAGCAGTGTCTAACAAATTAACATTCTCCACTTAACCCAATTGAAAGTGTGGTTTCATCTGTTAGCCAGATGGTTTTCTCTTCTGCTTCCGATTTGTCAGTTAATGGGACTCTGGAGACCATCCTTTCCCAAGAGACTTTCTCCTAATTCCTTTTTTTTTTAGCTCTGAGATAAAATTGCTTCACTTTCTTCTTCTTTTTTCATTTGCAGACCAGTGGAAACAACAACAAATACAACATAGTTATCAACTGTCATATTCTGCTGGACAGTCTGTGGAACTAGGTTTTGGGAGATCTGTTTGGAATGGTTCAATTCCTTCCTCGGTGGCTAACTCCTTATAATACTGTTAAGCTTCCAGTGAGTACATATTATACAAATTTTACAGACCATGCCATGACTTCTGATTATCTTCCAAGGGCGATTTAATGTCCTGGTTTCAACCTATACCAACCTTTGGCTTGGCACAGAGAGCAATAAAGAATTCATCTGTCCATTGGAATTGGCTCTATAGTATTGAACACTGGTGTGCTCCATATGGGGGAGGGCAGAGCAAATACAAAAATGTAAGTCATGTTTTTGCTTCTATATTTGTATAAAAAATAAATTTGAAGCCTGAGAGACAGATGAAAAAATTAATAGATGCTGCAGATTACAAAATACAACAATAACCATATTTTGAGAAGTATCTGAAAAATTGCTACAGAAAGAAAAAAAGTGTATTCTTTACTCACTTAAGGGACTCTGGATAACATATGGATTTCAATTTTTCAAATCCACTAAATGTGATGTACATCTCCATCATGCAGAGAACTAGGCAATTAGTTCTCTACCAGCTTTAACATTATCAAAATGCTCAAATAATGCATTATGATGATTTTTCAAGATATGAATTTCCTTCTGAGAAAATCAACCTGTTGCTTTTCATGATTCTTAAGGATTAAAATAAATATATTTAACTTATGTTAGGTCATGAGAAGGAAGGACTCACTGGAGAAGGGCCTGGGAAAGATTGAGGGCAATGGAAAAAGGGGACGACAGAGAATGAGATGGCTGGATGGAGTCACTGAAGCAGTAGATGTGAGCTTAAATGGACTCCAGAAGATGGTAGAGGACAGGAAGACCTGGAGGAACATTATCCATGGGGTCACGATTGGTCAGACACAACTTCACAATTAACAACAAAAGGTCATTTTCAGCATGTCTACAATGTAGGATGAAGGCAATCTAGAAGGTCAAAGCTGCATGTGGTTCTTTTATCCTGAGGTCTATGTAAATTCAGTGACAGCTTCCTGTTCAAAGGAACCATATCATCCTGCTCTCCTGCTGTACTCAAAAACCTAAAGGTTGAGTGCTTGTCTGAATATTTTTTTCCATCAGTAAGAATCCTTCACACTTTTGAGCGAGCAGAAATGACACTCTGGCTAAACATCATGTCCTTGTTAGTTGTCCTCAGAGGTATTATTTTTCCCTCTAAAAAGAGTGGTTATTCCTCAGTTTCTTTTGTTTCCCTGCAGGAAGATTTATTAAACAAACGTTTTTTCTAGGTGTCCAATCTGAGGTACAGTTAGTGGAGTCTGGAGGGGAGGGGAGAAGACCTGGAGAGTCCCTCCATCTCTCCTGCCAAGGCTCTGGATTCACCTTTGGCAACTACTGGATGGTCTGGGTGAGACAGGCTCCAGGGAAAGGTCTGGAATGGGTGGCTTATATATGGTCTTCAGATATTTACTACTCTGACAAAGTGAAGGGACGCTTCACCATCTCCAGGGATGATGCCAAAAGCCAGCTGTATCTGCAAATGAACAGCCTCAAACCAGAGGACACAGCCATCTATTACTGTGCGAGAGACACAATGAGACAGGTTCCAGGGAAAGGTCTGGAGTGGGTTGCACGTATATGATCTTCATATATTTACTACTCTGACACCTGATGGTATGACAGTTCCATGATGGCATGGTGGCTTGTGTTCTTAGTAACGGTGGAGCCTCAGAGGCCTTCCCTGTTACTAATGGCGTTAAGCAGGGCTGCGTGCTGGCCCCAACCCTGTTCAGCATGATGTTCTCAGCCATGCTGTCAGACGCCTTTCAGAACAGCTCAATGGGAGTTAATCTGAGGTACAGAACCGATGGGAAACTGTTCAACCTGTGAAGACTTCAGGCTGTCACCAAGGTAAAGGAGACTGTGCTATGAGATCTCCTCTTTGCTGATGACTGTGCCCTTAATGCAGGATCAGAGCAGGAAATGCAAGCCAGCATGGACAAATTTGCAGCCGCTTGTGACAACTTTGGCCTCTTCATCAACATGAAGAAAACTGAAGTGATGTACCAGCCAGCTCCAAAAGCCCAATATCAAGAGCCTACCATCACAGTAAAGGGACAAAAGCTGCAAGCAGTGGACCAATTTACGTATCTTGGTAGTACCCTCTCCCGTGCAGTGACAATTGACATCGAGGTCAACTGTAGAATTGCCAAGGCAAGTTCTGCATTTGGCAGATTGCGACTAACGTGTGGGACCGCCGTGGAATAAGTCTTGCTACCAAGCTTAAAGTTTACCAGGCAGCAGTGCTAACTACCCTATTGTATGCTAGTGAGACCTGGACAGTGTACAGGAGGCATGTTAGGCAACTGAACTACTTCCACATGACTTGCCTTCATAGAATTCTGAGGATCCGGTGGCAGGATAAGATACCAGACACAGATGTCCTCTCCAGAGCAGGTCTATCATCAGTTTACACTCTGTTGATGAAAGCCCAGATGCGCTGGGCGGGCCATGTTGTAAGGAAGCCAGATCATCGCATCCCTAAATAGCTCTTCTATGGTGAGCTGTCTCAAGGAAAGCGATCACACGGGGGACAAAAGAAGCGATACAAAGACACGTTAAAAGCTTCTCAAGTCCCTGGATATTAATACCATCTCTTGGGAACTTCTGACGCATGATCGACCGACATGGTGCACCTTGGTGTACCAGGGTTGCAAGATATATGAACACAGAAGGACAATCTTGGCACAAGAAAAGCGAGCACTCCGCAAAGCCAGAGCTGCAAATGTTGAATTAACAGTGTTTACACTTCTTTGTTCAGTATGTGGCAGAACATTCCATGCTAACATCAGTCTTATCAGCCACCTACGGACACATCGCTGATGGCCCATAACCCATAACCCACAAGATGTCAAGGTCTTCATCGAAATTGATTGACAAAAAACACTCTGACACCATTCACCATTTCCATGGATGACGCCAAAATCCAGCTGTATCTGCAAATGAACAGCCTCAAACCAGAGGACACGGCCATCTATTACTGTGTGAGAGAGACACACAGTGAGAGGAAGTGAATCTGTTCATTTCACGCAGCAGTTCTGCAATTTTTTTTCTAATAAAAAACAGCTTTATTAATTCAGATTCTCACATTGTTTCTTCATTCTGTACATCAACCTTCATCCATTCAATCTATATGAAAAAGCCACTTTTTGTTCATACAGTGAACACTGCATTTCTATTTCATATTCAGTCCAGGTTGATATTTACTCAGTCCACTTATTCCTGACCCTATCCCTCTCATTTCATGTTTCTTAGCCCTTAATTTATTGATAATATCATAAATTTATCAGTCCACTTATTCCTGACCCTCTCCCTCTCATTTCACCACTCATATTTCTTAGCCCTTAATTTATTGATAATATCATAAATTTATCTAAATCAGGACAAATATTTGGGGATGTAGATATGAAAATCATTGTCAAAGTTCAAATTATAGACAGTGATGGTTTGTTAGATATAGCCTTTCTTTCTTATAAACTGATTTTATCTTCCCCATGAAACTGAGATGCAAATGAGGTCACTGAGCTGTTTCTCCTTTAAATAATCACAAATACACAAAAGAGCATCCCACACCCAAAGGTGTCAGTGCAGTAAAAGAAGGGTTGTTTTCTCACTGCCCCATGGAGCCTGCCATTGTACTTCTTTGCTTAGTAGCAGCTCCTCTGTGTGAGTATCTTCCAGATAGACCTGAACAATGAGAAAATAAAAGCAGAGTTATTTACTAATTATTACTTTCTCATTCGCTTAGATGTCCACTCCACCATCCAACTTGTGGAATCTGGGCCAGGAATAGTGAGCCCTGGAGGATCCTTCAGATTAACTTGCAAAGTGACAGGGGAATCCATTGAGAATGTATACTTGGCATGGATCCGCCAGGCTCCAGGAAAAGGATTGGAATGGGTCGGTGACATAGCCTTGGAGGAGGGTGAATGGAGTACAGACTATGCCTCATCCCTCCAAAGTCGAACGACCTTGACAGCCGATGACTCCAAGAATGAATGTTACTTGACAATGAAATCCCTGACAGCTGCAGACTCAGCCACATATTACTGTGCAGGAGAGTCACAGTGAGAGAAAGCAATGGAGGAAGTGTGTAAAACCTCTCAGCTTTTGTCTGAAGAAACTTTATTCATTCACACAAATGGATTGAGATAATTTATTTATTCTTTCAGGTTTGGCTGCAAAATGGAACAAGCTACTATTCCAAGTCAAGAAGAAGTAGGACTAGATTTCAGAGTAGCTATTCATATTCAGAACTGCACATAGCTTGTTATTTGCATCTATTTTCTTTTCTCTTTCTTTTTTCCTATTTACACAGGTTTCTCAAGAATTAGCTGCAACATCATTGTTGTGGACAGGGATTAAGAGATACAGATCCCTGGTAGTTGGGTTGATTACAAGTCCTAAGAGTCATTTAGCCTTCTCTCTTCCCATTCCTCCTTGGTATACTCAGATGTGTGTTGGTTTTAAAAGGAGCTCAGTACGGGTGTCATATGGTACGAATGGAAGGAATCAGATCAGTCAGTACAGAATATACAGAATTCTACTTCACTAATAGCAATTTCATCAGGGCTGAACTACACATTACACCATACGAGTATCTGCTAGTTCTAAGGAAACAAGTGGAAATAATGTATATTTCACATTATTACCAATTAAATGGATATATTAATGAACCTTTGTGGAGATTGACACCAAAAGAATGAATATATCTATATATTTTATTTTTATTTATTACTTGAGTTGGAGCTATTGAGCCCAATCTATTCAGCCTGGAAACTCTGGAGAACTCCTGCAGATCAGAAACACTATCCCAAGCCCTATTTTCTTACCTTTACAATGAGCCTGATGGTAGCCTTCCGTCTGCTTTGCACGAGAGGGCAGCAGTGTCTAACAAATTAACATTCTCCACTTAACCCAATTGAAAGTGTGGTTTCATCTGTTAGCCAGATGGTTTTCTCTTCTGCTTCCAATTTGTCATTCAATGGGTCTCTGGAGACCATCCTTTCCTTTTTTTTAGCTCTGAGATAAAATTGCTCCACTTTCTTCTTTTTTCATTTGCAGACCAGTGGAAACAACAACAAACACAACATAGTTATCAACTGTCATATTCTGCTGGACAGTCTGCAGAACTAGGTTTTGGGAGGTCTGTTTGGAATGGTTCAATTCCTTCCTCGGTGGCTACCTCCTAATAATATTGTTATGCTTCCAGTGGGCACATATTATACAAATTTTACAGACCATGCCATGACTGCTGATTATCTTCCAAGGGCAATTTAATGTCCTGATTTCAACCTATGCCTACCTTTGGCTTGGCTCAGAGTGAACTGAAGAATTCATCTGTCCATTGGAATTGGCTCTACAATATTGAACACTGGTGTGCCCCATATTGGGGAGGGCAGAGCAAATACAAAAATTGTAAGTCATTTTTTTGCTTCTATATTTGTATAAAAAAATAAATTTGAAGCTGGCAATAGAAAGATGGAAAAATTAATAGATGCTACAGATTACAAAGTTCACCAATAACCAAATTTTGAGAAGTATCTGAAAAATTGCTACAAAAGGTAAGAAAGTGTATTCTTGATAGACGCTCACTTAGAGGACTCTGGATAACATGGATTTCAATTTTGACTGAATATCTTTACTTGCAACTGTGGGAATTAGTTCCACTAAATATGATGTATATCTCCATCATGCAGAGAAGTAGGCAATCAGTTCTCTACCAGCTTTAACATTACCGAAATGCTCAAATAATGTATTACAATGATTTTTGAAGATATGACTTTCCTTCTGAGAAAATGAACCTGTTGCTTTTCATGTTTCTTAAGGATTGAAATAAATATATTTAACTCATGTTAGGTCATGAGAAGGAAGGACTCACTGGAGAAGGGCCTAATGCTGGGAAAGATTCAGGGCAATAGAAAAAGTGGACGACAGAGAATGAGGTGGCTGGATGGAGTCACTGAAGCAGTAGGCATGAGCTTAAATGGACTCCAGAAGATGGTAGAGTACAGGAAGACCTGGAGGAATGTTGTCCACGGGGTTGCGATGGGTCAGACACAACTTCACAATTAACAACAAAAGGTCATTTTCAGCATTTCTACAATGTAGGATGAAGGCATTCTAGAAGGTCAAAGCTGCATGTGGTTCTATTATCCCTAGGATTAGGTAAATTCAGTGACAGCTTCCTGTTCAAAGGAATCATATCATTCTGCTCTCCTTCTGAACTCAAAAACTTAAAGGTTGAGTGCTTGTCTGAATATTTTTTTCCATCAGTAAGAATCCTTCACACTTTTGAGTGAGCAAAAATGGCACTCTGGCTCAACATAATGTTCTTGTTAGTTGTCCATGGAGGTATTATTTTTCTCTCCAGAAAGAGTGGTTATTCCTCAGTTTCTTTTGTTTTCCTGCAGGAAGACTTATTAAACAATCTTTCTTTCTAGGTGCCCAATCTTAGGTTCAGTTGGTGGAAACTGGAGGGGATGTGAGAAGACCTGGAGAGTCCCTCCGTCTCTCCTGCAAAGGATCTGGATTCACCTTCAGCAGCTATGAGATGATCTGGGTGAGACAGGCTCTAGGGAAAGGACTGGAATGGGTGGCATATAAATATTCTTCATTCTTTCACCCAGCAGCTCTGTAAACCTTTCTAACAAAAACAACTTCATTAATTTGGATTCTCCCTTCCTGTCTTCATTCTGCACTTCAAGCTTCATCCATTCAATGTATAGGAATAATACTCTTTTTTAATGCAATTTCAATTTCATACTCAATCCAGGTTGATATTTACTCAGTTTATTCATTCCTGACCCCCACCCACTGATTTCACCACCCATATTTTTTAGCACTTAATTTACTAACATTATCCTCCTTTTATACAAATTAAATCAGGAGTAATATTTGGTGTTGTAGATGTGACAGCCACAGTCAAAGTCCAACTTCTAGGCTAGGACTGATTGCCACCTACTCCAGATTTTTGCATTTTAGATATGATAGTCCTACATTTGTTTTAAATTAAATCAGGACAACTAGTTAGTGTTGCAGATGTTAACATACAAATTTCTACTTGTGAACTGAGTCTGATGGACTTAAGCCATCTTTCTTATAAACTGGTTTCAATTTCCACATGAAACTCAGATGCAAATGAAGTCACTGAGCTGTTTCTCCTTTAAATAAACATAAACACACAAAAGACCATCCCAGACCAAAAAGTGTCAGTGCAGTAAAGGAATCACAGAGCCAAAGGTGTCATTGTTCTAAAGGAAAAGAGTTTTCTTTACTGCACAATGGGTCTTGCCATTCTTCGTCTTCTTTGTTTAATAGCAGCTCCTGTGTGTGAGTATCATCCAGATGGACCTGAACAATGAGATAAAACAAAAAAATAGGGTTGTGTACTAATTCCTGCTTTGTCATTCATTTAGATGTCCACTCCACCATCCTACTTGTAGAATCTGGACCAGGAACAGCGAGCCCTGGAGGATCCTTCAGATTAACTTGCAAAGTGACTGGTGACTCTGTCAAGAAAGTATACTGGGAGTGGGTTCGCCAGGCTCCAGGAAAAGGACTGGAATGGGTGGGCCAGATAGACTGGGCTAGTAATAACTGGAGGATATACTATGCCTCATCCCTCCAAAGCCGAACAACCTTGTCTGCCGATGACTCCCGCAATGAATATTATTTGACAATGAGCTCCCTGACAGCTGCAGACTCAGCCACATATTACTGTGCAAGAGGTCCACAGTGAGATAAAGCAAGGGAGGAAGTGTGAAAAACTTCTGGAACTTTCCCTGATGAAATTTTATGGACTCACATGAATGGATTCAGATAACTTAGTTCATCTTTCAGGCTGTCATTCTCTGCAGAGAGGAACAAGGTACACATTCCAGGTGAACAAAAAAGTAGTACTAGACTTCAGTGTTACTGCTGATATTCAGAACAGCACATAGCATGCTGTTTGTGTCTTCCTTCTTTTCTTGTTCTTTTGTTTCCTTTCTCCTATTTCCACAGGTTTTTTTTTTTTTTTTTCAAGACCTGGCTGCAATATAACCATGACAGAGAAGGATTAAGAGATGCAGTCCTCTGTTATCTCGCCTTTTCTCTTCCCGTTCCTCCCTGGTATGTCCAAATGCGCATTGGTTTTCAAACAAGGGCATGGGTTGGTAGGAATGGAAAGAGTCTGATCAGTCCCTGTATGGAATTTTTCTTCATAGATAGCACTCTCATCAGGGCTGAACTACACATTACAACTGTGACAAGGAGCATCTGATGGTTCTTAAGAAATGTGCTTATATTTTACACACACACGCACACACTCATATATAATTTTTATCAATTAAATGGATAAATTAAATGTTTGCAAAATGAATCTTTATGGAGATTGTTACTAACAATGAATAAATATATTACATTATTTTATTTTTATTTATTTCTTGAGATAGGCTATCAAGCTGATTCCTTTCAGCCTGGAAGTACTGGATATCTCCCGGAGATTGTCCTAAACCCTGTTTTCTTTCACACATAATGAAAGTCTTTTCAGATCTTCTACCTGCTTTGCAAAAGAGGGCAGCAGGGTCTAACAAATTAACATTCTCCACTTTACAAAAAATGAAAATGTGGCTTTAACTGTTAGCTTGGTGGTTTTCCCTGCTGCTTCCGAACTATCACTCAACAGGTTCCTGAAGACCATCCTTCCCCAAGAGACTTTACATAACTCTTTTCTATAAGGTTTGAGAACAATTTGTCTCATCCAAGTGGTAAAGAAATCCAATCCATCTTAGATGTTGGCCAATGAGACACAACTAAGGGAATGGCCAAATAGAAGGCGGTTGAGCCTGCAGCAGGACAGAATCAGACCACTAGCTATGGGCCAACTCATCACAGGACAATTCATCATTTCAATTTAATAATTATATATATATATATATATATATATATATATATATATATATATATATATATATATATATATATATATATAAAAAAAATATGTTCATTCATATTTCATTTTGACCGTCCTTTTGCACCCCTTCTTTAATGAATTTCATTTTAGTGTAACTCTTGTTTCATGGTGAATTGTCTCATGACAAATTGGTTGTAGTGAGTTGGCTATGATAAGTTGGCTGTGGTGAGTTGCCCATAGTGAGTTGTTCTAGACCTGCAGCAGGAATGTGGGTAGGACAAGAAGTTTGGAAGAGACTCTCCCTGTAATGAAAACATTGTAGGTGCTTCGTGAGTAAATTACAGTAACAGGTTTGCATGTACACTGAGAGCTTCTGCACCAGAGACAAATTCCTGGTGTATCTAATCACACTTGGCTAAATAAACATTCAATTAATTCAATTCAATAATGAAGATCTGTTCAGACCCTGAGCCTGGTGGCTCCCTTCTACCTGCTTTGCCCAACAGGGCAGCAGTGTCCAACAAACTGACATTCTCCACTTAACACAAATGAAAGTGTGGTTTCAGTTGTTGGCCTGATGGTTTCCTCTGCTGCTTCTGACCTATCACTCATCAGGCCCCTGAAGACCATTCTTTCCCAAGAGACTTTCTCATAATTCTTTTTCTAACCTCTAAAATAAAATTGTTCCCCTTTCTTCCTTTTTCATCTGCAGACCACATATGATCTGTTTGAAAGAGTTCCTCTCTCTTGGTTCAATATCTGCCCTCTTTGTTCATTCATAACTATGGATGGGGTGACAGAAAGATGCAGAAAAATGTATTTGGGTGGAACAAACAAAGCAGGTGTGTTGGTGAATCTTTATATAGAGAGGAAGAGAAGAGAAGAGAAGAGAAGAGAAGGGAAGGGAAGGGAAGGGAAGGGAAGGGAAGGGAAGGGAAAGGAAAGGAAAGGAAGGGAAGGGAGAAGGGAAGGAAAGGGAAGGGAAGGGAAGGGAGAAGGGAAGGGAAGGGAAGGGAAGGGAAGGGAAGGGAAGGGAAGGGAAGGGAAGGGAAGGGAAAGGAAAGGAAAAGGAAAAGAAGGAAAGGGAAGGGGAGAGGGAGGGGAAGGGAAGGGAAGGGAAGGGAAGGGAAGGGAAGGGAAGGGAAGGGAAGGGAAGGGAAAGTCTTCCAATATCTCAGGAGCTGCCCCGAAGAAGAGGGAGTCAAGCTATTTTCCAAAGCGCCTGAAGGCAGGACAAGAAGCAATGGGTGGAAACTAATCAAGGAGAGAAGCAACCTAGAACTAAGGAGAAACTTCCTGACAGTGAGAACAATTAATCAGTGGAACAGCTTGCCTCCAGAAGCAGTAAATGCTACAACACTGGAAGTTTTTAAGAAGAGACTGGACAGCCATTTGTCCGAAATGGTGTAGGGTTTCCTGCCCGAGCAGGGGGTTGGACTAGATGACCTCCAAGGTCCCTTCCAACTTTATTATTATTATTATTATCGATCATCGCACAGTCAGCCAGATGTTCAGACTGGATTTGGCATTTTGTCTACCTATCGAGTCCTTACCCAGGACCTGGGATAGGCAGATGTGGATGTTTGATGGTATTACAGATATCGTCGCAGGATGGAAGCAGTTCCTAATAAGGCGCCTTTTGCAATTGACTAATAGCGAATTTGTCAATGCCAATGGTGTTCAAGTGGTGCTCCAGTTGTTTTGGGATTGCACCCAAGGAGCCTATTACTATTGGTACTACCCTTGCTTGCTTTTGCCACAGTTTTCTATTTCTATTTGTAGGTCTTTGTATTTTGTTATCTTCTCCAGTTCTTTCTCTTCTATTCTGCTATCTCCAAGCACTGCCACGTCCACTATCCAGACTTTTTTGTCTTTCTTATCGACAATTGTTAAGTCTGGGGTGTTATGTTGCAGGTGCTTGTCTGTTTGAATTCTGAAGTCCCAGAGCAGTTTAATTTTATCATTTTCTATGACTTTCTCTATTTTATGATCCCACCAGTTTTTGCTTACAGGCAAATGATATTTTTTGCAGATCTTCCAATGCACCATTGTTGCTACTTTGTCATGCCGCTGCTTGTAGTCAGTTTGTGCAATCTTCTTGCAACAGCTTACCAAGTGGTCCACTGTTTCTTCAGCTTCTTTGCATAGGCGGCACTTACTGTCTGTTGCTGTCTTCTCAATTTTGACTTTGTATGCATTTGTCCTTAAGGCTTGGTCTTGTGCAGCCAGAATTAGTCCTTGGTCTCTTTCTTCAATTTTCCTGCTCTTAGCCATTGCCAGGTTTTATTATTATCTGCTTTCCCAGCTATTTTTTTCATGTATTGGCCATGTAGTGCTTTGTCTTCCCATGCCTCTATTCTGTTCTTCATTTGGTCTTTCTTGTAGGCCAGTTTGGTCTCTCCAGTAGTTAGTAAGCCTTCCTGATATACTAATTTCAGTGCATCTTCATCATTGTTCTTCAGATATTCTTCCAAAGCCATTTTTTCTTCTTCAACCATCTGATGTACTTGTAGCATTCCACGCCCACCTATTTGCCTTGGTAGATAAAATCTATCAATGTCACTGCGTGGATGAAGGGCATGATTCATTGTCATTATTTTTCTGGTCTGCCTATCCATTGCTTTTAGTTCTGCTTGAGTCCAGTCCACTATTCCAGCTGTGTACCTAATGACGGGGATTGCCCAGGTGTTGATTGCCTTTATGGTATTTCCTCCATTGAGTTTGGATTTTAAGATCTTCTTCACTCTCTTGATGTATTCACCTCTAATCTTTTTCTTGACTTCAGTGTGCTTGATGTTGTCAGCTTGAAGGATACCCAAGTATTTGTAGTACTCTTCCTCATCCAGACTCTTAATGTTATTTTCGTGGGGCTTCTTGATTCCTTCAGTTTTCACTATTTTTCCTTGTTTGATAGTAAGTGTGGCACATTTGTCCAAGCCAAACTCCATTACAATATCTTGGCTATATATACGGACAGTGTTGAGCAGCGATTCTATTTCAGATGATGTTTTTCCATACAGCTTCAGATCATCCATATAAAGGAGGTGGGATAGTCTGGCAGATGTTTTTGATGTTTGATAGCCATGTCCTGAGTTATTCAGTATTGTTGACAGAGGAAACAGTGCAATAACAAATAGTAATGGTGATAATGAATCTCCTTGAAATATCCTCTCTTGATATTATTATTATTATTATCGATCATCGCACAGTCAGCCAGATGTTCAGACTGGATTTGGCATTTTGTCTACCTATCGAGTCCTTACCCAGGACCTGGGATAGGCAGATGTGGATGTTTGATGGTATTACAGATATCGTCGCAGGATGGAAGCAGTTCCTAATAAGGCCGCCTTTTGCAATTGACTAATAGCGAATTTGTCAATGCCAATGGTGTTCAAGTGGTGCTCCAGTTGTTTTGGGATTGCACCCAAGGAGCCTATGACTATTGGTACTACCCTTGCTTGCTTTTGCCACAGTCTTTCTATTTCTATTTGTAGGTCTTTGTATTTTGTTATCTTCTCCAGTTCTTTCTCTTCTATTCTGCTATCTCCAGGCACTGCCACGTCCACTATCCAGACTTTTTTGTCTTTCTTATCGACAATTGTTAAGTCTGGGGTGTTATGTTGCAGGTGCTTGTCTGTTTGAATTCTGAAGTCCCAGAGCAGTTTAATTTTATCATTTTCTATGACTTTCTCTATTTTATGATCCCACCAGTTTTTGCTTACAGGCAAATGATATTTTTTGCAGATCTTCCAATGCACCATTGTTGCTACTTTGTCATGCCGCTGCTTGTAATCAGTTTGTGCAATCTTCTTGCAACAGCTTACCAAGTGGTCCACTGTTTCTTCAGCTTCTTTGCATAGGCGGCACTTACTGTCTGTTGCTGTCTTCTCAATTTTGACTTTGTATGCATTTGTCCTTAAGGCTTGGTCTTGTGCAGCCAGAATTAGTCCCTCGGTCTCTTTCTTCAATTTTCCTGCTCTTAGCCATTGCCAGGTTTTATTGTTATCTGCTTTCCCAGCTATTTTTTTCATGTATTGGCCATGTAGTGCTTTGTCTTCCCATGCCTCTATTCTGTTCTTCATTTGGTCTTTCTTGTAGGCCAGTTTGGTCTCTCCAGTAGTTAGTAAGCCTTCCTGATATACTAATTTCAGTGCATCTTCATCATTGTTCTTCAGATATTCTTCCAAAGCCATTTTTTCTTCTTCAACCATCTGATGTACTTGTAGCATTCCACGCCCACCTATTTGCCTTGGTAGATAAAGTCTATCAATGTCACTGCGTGGATGAAGGGCATGATTCATTGTCATTATTTTTCTGGTCTGCCTATCCATTGCTTTTAGTTCTGCTTGAGTCCAGTTCACTATTCCAGCTGTGTACCTAATGACTGGGATTGCCCAGGTGTTGATTGCCTTTATGGTATTTCCTCCATTGAGTTTGGATTTTAAGATCTTCTTCACTCTCTTGATGTATTCACCTCTAATCTTTTTCTTGACTTCAGTGTGCTTGATGTTGTCAGCTTGAAGGATACCCAAGTATTTGTAGTACTCTTCCTCATCCAGACTCTTAATGTTATTTTCGTGGGGCATCTTGATTCCTTCAGTTTTCACTATTTTTCCTTGTTTGATAGTAAGTGTGGCACATTTGTCCAAGCCAAACTCCATTACAATATCTTGGCTATATATACGGACAGTGTTGAGCAGCGATTCTATTTCAGATGATGTTTTTCCATACAGCTTCAGATCATCCATATAAAGGAGGTGGGATAGTCTGGCAGATGTTTTTGATGTTTGATAGCCATGTCCTGAGTTATTCAGTATTGTTGACAGAGGAAACAGTGCAATAACAAATAGTAATGGTGATAATGAATCTCCTTGAAATATTCCTCTCTTGATATTAACCTCTCCCAGCCTCTCACCATTGATCTGCAACTGTGTCTTCCATTGTGCCATCGATCTTTGCACAAATTTTCTGATGTTTCTACTGACTCCTGTTATTTCTAGGCACTTTATTATCCAATCATGTGGCAGAGAGTCAAATGCCTTTTTGTAGTCAATCCATGCCACATTCAGGTTGGTCTTCCTTCTCTTGCAGTTTTCCAAGATCATTTTGTCTATTAGGAGTTGATCTTTTGTTCCTCTGCTATTGGGGCGGTTTCCTTTCTGCTCAGGTGGAAAGAGATTGTTTTCAACTAGATGCTGTTGTACTGCATCAGCTACTACACCAGTTAGTAATTTGAAAGTTGTTGGTAAGCAGGTAATTGGCCTGTAGTTACCTGGTGTTGCCCCTTTTGCTGGATTTTTCATTATTAGGTAGGTTTTCCCAGTTGTTAGCCACTTTTCAATTTCTCCTCCTTGTAGTATATTGTTGAACTGTTGGCAATGAGTGGGTGTATAACAGTTAGATGTTTCAACCAAAACCCATGCAGTTCATCTTCACCTGGTGCTGACCAATTTTTGATTTTCTTTGCTCTTTTTTCTACCATTTTTGTTGTTATTACTAGTTCTTTCATTTCAACTTCTGTTTTATTTGCATCCACCTCTTTTAACCAAGCCGCATCCTTGTTGTATTTCTTTGGGTTATCCCATATCTGCTTCCAGAACTGCACTGTTTCTTCCTTGTCAGGTACTGACTGATTCCTTGCAGTTTCTCCATTGATGGATTGGTAGAAACGTTTCTGATTGGATTGAAATTGGAGGTTCTGCCTATAGTTTGCAATTCGAGCTTCATATCTACTGATTTTCCTGGCTATAGCTGTTATTTGTTGCTTTATTATTTCCAGTGCTTCCTTGATCTTCCTTGTTTCTAAGTGGTATTTCTTGATTAGGTATTCTTTGGTCTTCTTGTTCTTCAGCTTCTTTTCTTTCATCTGTTCTAGCTTGCTTGCATGTGATCTTAACTTGCTGATCTTATTTTCTAGTCTAACCTTCCATTTTTCTGGTGCACTGTTTGTTTGTTTTTCTTCTTTGTTGATTTTGCATCCCAGGTATTCTGTTATAACTGCAGCTGTGCTGTACATTAGTTGGTTTGTTTCTTGCAGTGAATTGGTGCTTATACTTGATATTGCAGTATTTGCATCTTTTAATGCTTGTGCTAGCTGTTTCTTTGGAACAAGCTTCAATGCAGGTAGCCTTATTCTGTTGTTTTTGTGCTGTTCTAGATGCTCAGTTATTCTTTGTTTCAATTCTTTTATTTCTTTAGTTAGAGGGTTTTGTTCTTCCTGAGGAAGAGGTGCCTGGTTTCCAAATGAGAACAGTTGTATATCTCTGCTAGATTCCTTCACTGCCAACTCCCCCTGGTTTGCCTCTACATTCTGAATTACTTCTGGTAAGGCTTTGATTTCTTTGCCCTGGGTAAACCTTTGCAGTTCGTCCAATTCTGTTTCTGTGAATATTTTATTTCGTGTTATAAATCGGCGTTGATCTGCTAGTCTCTGTTCTGTTATTTCTGATTCTGGATGTTGTTCTTTCCAGAACTGGTGCATTCGTTTTAGATATCCTCTTCTTGTTGGACTTGATCTGTAGTAACAGATCATTATTTCTTTGTTTTCCATCACTGTGTATCTGCGACGGGTAAACACCTTTTCTTCCAGTAGTTCTGCAGCTGCTGGCCCTGGTTGCTCAGCCAACAGTCCTGAGTCCTGTAACCCATTTTTCACCAGATATCCAGGAACTCCAATATCTAGTGCGGACCTTGTTAACCCGGGCGACGTCCGAGCCGGTATGGCATTCTGAAATTTACGTCTCACCATATTTTTTATGGGAGAGACACTCTTTGTCTGACTCCTCTGATGAGACCTGTCCAGTATGGTTGAACCTCTAGCATAGCTCTCATCTTCCTCAGAGTACACAAGCCCCACAACCACGTCAAGGTAGTGCCTCACTGGGGGTTATTATTATTATTATTATTATTATTATTATTATTATTATTATTATTATTATTATTATTATGTCTGCCATTGCTATTTTTATGTGGAGGGAAGTTGTTGTCCTGCCTATGGAAATAAATAAAAACCACAGAACAGTTATCAGCTGTTTATATGCATTTCCATCATGCAGCATATTAGAGAACTAGACACTATTTATCTGCCAATTCTTAAATTCCTCAAATGATGCGTCCAATTGAAATTTCAAGACATGACTTTGCTTTTTGTAAAATCAACTTGTTGCTACACATATTTCTTAAAGATTAAGAAAAAAATGTACTTTGAATGACGTGGAACTTTTTAATCATGTCTTCAATATAGCATGAAGGAACTCTAGTAGGTCAAAGCAGTATGCAGATCTTTTATCTTGAGGGCTATGTAAATTCAGTGACAGCTTCCTGTTCAAAGGAACCATATCATCCTGCTCTCCTGCTGCACTCAAAATCACAAAGGTTAAGGGCTTGTCTGAATGTTTTCCCATCCTTAAGGGTCCTCCAATCTTTTGAGTGAGCAAAAATGGCACCATGGCTACACCTCCTGTCCTTGTTAGTTGTCCTCAGAGGTATTATTTTTGCCTCCAAAGAAAGTGGTTATTCCTCTGTTTCTTGTGTTTACCTGCAAAAGGTCTTATTAAACAAGCTTTCTTTCTAGGTGGCCAATCTGAGGTCCAGTTGGTGGAATCTGGAGGGGATGTGAGAAGACCTGGAGGGTCCCTCCGTCTCTCCTGCCAAGCCTCTGGATTCACCTTCAGCGGCTATTGGATGGGCTGGGTGAGACAGGCTCCAGGGAAAGGACTGGAATGGGTGGCATTCATAAACACCGGTTCTGGTACTTACTACTCAGACAAAGTGAAGGGACTGTTCATCATCTCCAGGGACAATGCCAAAAGCCAGCTGTATCTGCAGATGAACAGCCTCAAAGCTGAAGACACGGCAGTCTATTACTGTGTGAGAGACACAGTGAGAGGAACTATATGTGAAGCCAAGCAAAAACTGCCCATTTCACACAGCAGCTCTGTAAACTTTTCTAACAAAAACAACTTCATCAATTTGGATTCTCCCTTCATGTCTTCATTCTGCACTTCAAGCTTCATCCATTCAATGTATAGGAATAATACTCTTTTTTTATGCAATTTCAATTTCATACTCAATCCAGGTTGATATTTACTCAGTCTATTCATTCCTGACCCCCATCCACTGATTTCACCACCCATATTTTTTAGCCCTCAATTTACTAACATTATTGTTCATTTATACAAATTAAATCAGGAGAAATATTTGGTGTTGTAGATGTGACAGCCACAGTCAAAGTCCAACTTCTAGGCCAGGACTGATTGCCACCTACTCCAGATTTTTGCATTTTAGATATGATAGTCCTACATTTATTTTAAATTAAATCAGGACAACTAGTTAGTGTTGCAGATGTTAAAATACAAAGTTCTACTTGTGAACTGAGTCTGATAGACTTAAGCCATCTTTCTTATAAACTGGTTTTAACTTCCACATGAAAATTAGATGCAAATGAAGTCACTGAGCTGTTTCTCCTTTAAATATACACAAACACACAAATGGGAATCACAGAGCCAAAGGTGTCATTGTTCTAAAGGAAAAGAGTTTTCCTTACTGCACAATGGGTCTTGCCATTCTTCGTCTTCTTTGTTTAATAGCAGCTCCTGTGTGTGAGTATCATCCAGATGGACCTGAACAATGAGATAAAACAAAAAAATAGGGTTGTGTACTAATTCCTGCTTTGTCATTCATTTAGATGTCCACTCCACCATCCTACTTGTAGAATCTGGACCAGGAACAGCGAGCCCTGGAGGATCCTTCAGATTAACTTGCAAAGTGACTGGTGACTCCATCAAGAATGCATACTGGGAGTGGATTCGCCAGGCTCCAGGAAAAGGACCAGAATGGGTGGGCCAGATAGACTGGTCTAGTAATAACTGGAGGATATACTATGCCTCATCCCTCCAAAGCCGAACAACCTTGTCTGCCGATGACTCCCGCAATGAATATTATTTGACAATGAGGTCCCTGACAGCTGCAGACTCAGCCACATATTACTGTGCACGAAGGTCACAGTGAGATAAAGCAAAGGAGGAAGTGTGAAAAACTGTTATGCATGTAATGGAAGAACAAGAAACACAAAATGGTTATCAACCATCATTTTCTGTTGGAAAGGCTCTGATGCTCAGTATTGGGGCAACTGTTTTGAATGATTTAATTTTTTCTTTGGTGGATTATTCAAGGTAATTCTGATGTGCTTCCTATTGGATACATATTATACCAATTTTGCAGGGACCTCTGATTAACTTCCAAGGGCCGTATAATGTGCTGCTTTCAATCTGAGGAACTGTTTGGCTTGATACGGGATGACCTTAAAAAATTCATCTGTCCTCTGGAATTGGCTTGGCCCTATTTTTCCAGAAAACCAGTTCTGCCTGGTGTGCAATGCCCAATAAACCACACACTGAGGTGTAGATTTACAAATGCTTTATTCTGTGCAGAAGAAAGGACACAGGAGGATCATTCCCAATAGGCATGTGTAAAGTCCACTCCTCCAATAGTACACTTTTTATAGATACTTTTCCATAAGCCCATCTTAAGCCAATCCCTGTTAGGTCATCCTATGACAGTGATGGTGAACCTTTTAGAGACCAAGTGCCCAAAAACTGTCCCCCGCCCCTGCTCTGCCTCCTGACCTGCCTGCTCCAGGCCTGCCCGCCCCCGACCCACCCACCCACAGGGCCACTCACTGCGTCCATGGCCCGCTGCAGATTGCCCAGGCAGCCCTGCAGTGCCATGCCTTTTGCCCACACCCCTCAGCATCATCTGCACACTATGGGGTGCAAGAGTGGAGTCTTGTCCCTTTTGCCCGGCTATGTACTTGGCTGTGCGGCTCCGTGCGGGCCATGCCCGGGAGCGACTCTCCTCTAGGGGGGCTGCTGGTGAGGAGGGGGCTATGGTGGAAGGTGGGGCTGGGGCAACAGTTCACGTGCCCATAGAGAGGGCTTCGAGTGCCACCTCTGGCACACGTGCCATAGGTTCGCTACCTCTGTCCTATGACCTTACCAAGGTTTGTTAATATTGCTTAGCTTGCATTTACCATGTCCAGCAGTCATCAGCACATTTGCCTCTAATTTCCAGTAACAAGTGATACATTATGTTATCATTAGTACATTAGCTCCCCCAAGTCCCTCTTTTCTTAAACCGTTGCCTGTGACACATCTGTAAAATAGAAATAGCACTTAGATTTATACACCGCTTAATAGTGCTTTACAGCTCGCTCTAAATGATTTACACAATCAGTACGTTGTCCCCAACAATCTGGGTCCTCATTTTCCTGACCTCGGAAGGATGGAAGGCTGAGCCAATCTTGAGCTAGTGAGAATTGAAGTGCTGGCAGTGGACACAGTTTGCCTGCAATACTGCATTCTAACCACAAGGAAGGAAGGAAGGAAGGAAGGAAGGAAGGAAGGAAGGAAGGAAGGAAGGAAGGAAGGAAGGAAGGAAGGAGGATCCCCAACAGTCCAGGTCCTCCATTTACCAACCTCGGAAGGATGGAAAGATGTGAAAATCGAACTACCTAACTGCCGGCAGCCGGCAGCCAGCAGAAGTAGCCTAACCAACTGTGCCAACATGGCTCTTTTATATTCATTGATATATTTAGGTTGCCTGTGCATGAAATTGCCTTGTTCCACCCTAATGAAACATATTCTGAGGATTTTACTAACTAAGGTAATTCCATTACTTCTCATGCACTAGCAAATATCTGCAAGTACCAATTTTCTATAGAGACTACAATTTTAGGCGACGGGGTCTTTTGCCTCTTCCTTCATTCCCCCCACTCCCTTTGCTGCTTATTTCAATTTTGACTCTACTTCTTTACTTGCAAATGTGGGAATTAATTCCACAAAAAGTGGTCCACATCTTCATCATGCAGAGAACTAGACAGTTATCTACCAGCTTTAATATTCCCTAAATGTTCATATGAGGCATCAGATTGAATTTTCAAGATACGGCTTTCCTTCTTAAAAAAATCAACCTGTTGCTTTACATATTTCTTAAGTGCTTTGACTGATGTTGGGACTTTGCAGCATGTCTACAACATAGGATGAAGGCCCTCTAGAACAAGGGTGTCAAACTGCTGACCCATGGGCCGGATGCATCATACCGAACTGTACCCACTCCATTGCTGGCAATGGGAAAAAGTCACAATATGTCGTGACACGTCACGTGACGTTACTAGTTACATATATGATCTTCAAGTATTTACTACTCAGACAAAGTGAATGGATAATAATAATAATAATAATAATAATAATAATAGTAGTAGTAGTAGTAGTAGTAGTAGTAGTAGTAGTAGTAGTAGTAGTAGTAGTAAAGTTGGAAGGGACCTTGGAGGTTATCTAGTCCAACCCCCTGCTCAGGCAGGAAACCCTATACCATTTCAGACAAATGGCTGTCCAGTCTCTTCTTAAAAACCTCCAGTGTTGGAGCATTCACCAGTTCTGGAGGCAGGTTGTTCCACTGGTTAATTGTTCTAACTGTCAGGAAGTTTCTCCTTAGCTCTAAGATACTTCACCATCTCCAGGGATGATGCCAAAAGCTAGCTAAATCTGCAAATGAATAGCCTCAAAGCTGAAGACACAGCAGTCTATTACTGTGGAAGAGACACACTGAGAGGAAACATTTTTGAAGCCAAGCAAAAAATGCCCATTTCATCCAGCAGCTCTTAAATGTCCCTTTGGAACAATATACAACTCCATTAATTTGTATTCTCCTTTCATGTCGTCATTTTGCACCAACCTTCATCCATTGAATTGGTAGGAATGATCCTTTTTTAGATGTAATGAATACCACATTTCAATTTCATATTCAATCCAGGTTGATATTTATTCCATCTAGTCATTCCTGACCCTCTCCCTCTGATTTCACCACCCCTATTTCTTAGCCCTTAATTTAGTAAAGTTAGCATAAATTTATCTAAATTAAATCAGGACAAATAGTTGGGGCTGTAGATATGAAAAGCACAGTGGCCGGGATGCTTTTATACATTTAACATACCTTTCTTATAAACAGGTTTTAACTTCCCCATGAAAATCAGATGCAAATCAAGTCACTGAACTGTTTCTCTTTTAAATAACCACAAACACACAAAAGAGATTCACAAAGCCAAAGATTCATTGCTCTAAAGAAAATGAGCTTTCCTTACTGCCCAATGGATCTTGCCATTCTTCTTCTTTGCTTAGTAGCAGCTCCTGTGTGTGAGTATCTTCCAGGTAGACTTGAACAATGAGATAAAAAAAATAGGGTTGTGTAATAATTCTTTCTTTGTCATTCATTTAGATGTCCACTCCACTGTCCAACTTGTGGAATCTGGGCCAGGAAGAGTGAGCCCTGGAGGATCCGTCAGATTAACTTGCAAAGTGACTGGTGACTCTATCAAGAATGTATACTGGGAGTGGATCCGCCAGGCTCCAGGAAAAGGACTGGAATGGGTGGGCCAGATAGACTGGGATGCTAACAAGTGGAGGACATTCTATGCCTCATCCCTCCAAAGCCGAACAACCTTGTCTGCCGATGACTCCCGCAACGAATATTATTTGACAATGAGCTCCCTGACAGCTGCAGACTCAGCCACATATTACTGTGCAAGAGGTCCACAGTGAGATAAAGCAAGGGAGGAAGTGTGAAAAACCTCTGATCCTTTGCCTGATGAAACTTAGTTCTTCATTAAAGCTGTCATTCTCTGCAGAGAGGAACAAGCTACTAATTCCAGGTTAACAAGAAGTAGTACTAGACTTCAGGGCTGATATTCAGATAGAGAAGGATTAAGAAAAGCAGTCCTCTGTTATTTCACCTTTTCTCTTCCTGTTCCTCCTTAGTATGTCCCAATGTGCATTGGCTTTCAAACAAGGACAGTATGGGCATGGGATGGTAGGAATGGAAAGAATCTGATCAATCCCTATATTACATTTTTCTTCATAGATAACAGTCTCAACAGGGCTGAACTACACATTACATCTGTGACAATGAGCATCTGCTGGTTCTTAAGAAATATGCTTATAGTTTACATATATATATAGTTTTTATCAACTGAATGGATAAATTAAATGTTTGCAAAATGAATCTTTATGAAGACTAGTACCAATGAATAAATATATTGCATTATTTTATTTTTATTTATTTCTTGAGGTGGGCTATTGAGTTCATTCCTTTCAGCCTGGAAGTACTGGATATCTCCCGGAGATTGGAAACATTGTCCTAAACCAGGGGTGTCAAACTCAATTTCATTGAGGGCCGCATCAGCATTGTGGTTGCCCTCAGGGGGCCGGGTGGGTGTGGCCAGGGTGGGTGTGGCCTACTGGATGGGTGTGGATGGAGTGGGTGTGGCCTAAGGGGTGGGCATGGCCACTCTACATCGTTCGCATCAAGTGTGCCTGTGGACTGCTGAGCAGGAGTGGGATAGTTCTGAGGGTCTCTGGAAGAAGGGGGTGGGACCAGGGCAAGTGCCAAGGCATGGTCCACTGGAGGAGCCTCATTGTTCCTCTCAGGCCATGCGGGGGGGGGGCTTATGGAGCTAAGACTGAATGCGTTTCAGCAAAGATGGCCATCACAAAATTGTACATTGGGCCAGGGCCAAGGCAGTGGGGGCCGTTCCCTCACTGTTTCCGGGATGGCTTCACGAGCCACATGAAACCACTTTGTGGGCCGCATCCAGCCCCTGGGCCTTGTGTTTGACATGTCTGTCCTAAGCCCTGTTTTCTTTCCCACATAATGAAAGTCTATTCAGACCTGATGGCTGTCTTCTACCTGCTTTGCAAAAGAGGGCAGCAGTGTCTAACAAATTGACATTCTCCACTTTACAAAAAAATGAAAGTGAGGTTTTAACTGTTAGCTTGGTGGTTTTCCCTGCTGCTTCCGAACTATCACTCAACAGGTCCCTGAAGACTATCCTTCCCCAAGAGACTTTCCATAATTCCTTTCTATAAGGTCTGCGACACAATTATCTCCCTTTCTTCCTTTTTCATTTTCAGACCAAGCTTGATATGTTTGAAACAGTTCCTTTCTCTTCATTCACTGACTGCCCTCTTTCTTCATTCATAACTATAGTTGCACTAAACATAACTAAGTTGCACTAAACTCAATGTTATTTCCCTCCCTATCATGTAATGAATGAGTTTCCCATCAGGGGGTTTATGTTTCCCAAAACCTCATGTGTCTCCTTGCTGAAAAAGAAAAAATAAATAAATTTCTGTTGCTCTTGATTCCTGGGGATATGGAACATTGATGTGGTTTGCTACTTCCACTTTCTGAGATTTGTTTTCTTTCAGCTTTGTAGCCTGACCTGCAATTCTAGCATTACCTGCCAGTTTCTCATTCAAGTTGTAAAGGAATCCAATCCTGCTGAGATGTTGGCCAATGAGACACAACTAAGGGAATGATCAGCTAAAAGGCAGTTCATCCTGCAGCAGAATTGATGGGACAACTAGCCAACTCACCACAGCCAACTTGCCATGGGCCAAGTCAACATGGGACAATTCAACAATTCAATCTAAATATATATATATATATATCTTATTTCTATGGAATCCATTGGATCCCAGCACAGATCAACTCTGTAGCCAAGACACTCATCTCCAGAACAAAACGCTTAGCTGACGAACAACACCTAAAACCCGAACTACACACTCTCACCAATGTACTAACATCCAATGGATTCCATAGAAATAAGATTACAAACCTAATCCAAAAAGAAACCCCCACTAAAATCCAAGACAAAGAACAAGAAAACGGCAAAGCCCTCCTCCCATACATAAAAGGCACCACAGACAGAATCAGTAAGATCCTCCATAAACACAACATCAAAACAGCATTCTGCACAAACAGAAAAATATCCACCATCCTTAGAAACCCCAAAGATAAAATTGAATTAGAAAATCAAGGAGTATACGAAATCCCATGCACCACTTGTCCCACCACATACATCGGACAAACCAACAGAAGAATAAGTGCACGCATTGAAGAACATAAGAACTCAGTCAAAAAAGAGGAACCAACATCTTCCCTGGTCCAACACCTTAAAGCCACAGGACATGAAATTGACTTTAAAAATACCAGAACCATTGCCAAAAGTGAACATTTTAATAACAGAATAATCAGAGAAGCCATCGAGATAGAAAAACGCCCACACAGCATGAACAAGCGAGATGATACCTCCCGCCTACCAGCCATTTGGAAACCCGCCCTTATTGACAAACGACTCCCTAACACAAAAAATGATACCAGACCCACACTCACAAAAACCACACAGGAGGTCACCACCACACATCCACGCAAAAAACAAACCCAAAGCCACACCGATGACGAGGCACGACCACAAACCAGAAGCCATACCACAGCTGCATCATTAGCCACTTTAAACCCCTCCAATCCATACATGAAGCAAACTGACACCCTCCATGGAGAGGAGGCACGACCATGAACGCGAAGCCAGAAAATAGCAAGGCAGCCCAAAATCTTAAACCCCTCTGCAACTCAGACTAACCTGAGCACAACCAAACAGAACACTCCCCCAGCCAATCAGAGCACAGCCAAGCCCCTAACCATTCAGAACACACCTCCACCCAATCAGAACACAGCCAAGCTCCCACCCAATCAGTTCATACCCCCACTGGCAGTTAAAAGGAATAAACAGCTAAGACCACACATTGCTGCTCAAAGCACGAAGCTGAAAGCACCAGCCTGAAGATGACAAATGGGACTTCATCGAAACGTCGCCAAGACACTTCCAATTTTACGCGGGAGAAAACCCGAACAACCAAAGACCTACATACAAATACCTGCGAAAACCTCAGAAAATATATATATATATATATATATATAAATTTTTCTCATTCACATTTTATTTTGTACCTCTTTCTTCATCCCTTCTTTAAAAAGACTTCATTCTACCATTTCTTAAATTTTAGTATAATTCTTGTTTCATAGTGAGTTGTCGTGTGACAAATTAGCTGTAATGAGTTGGCTGCGGCAAGATGGCTATGATGAGATGGCGGTGGTGAGTTGGCCATGGTAAATGGTCTATAGGTAAATGGTCTTAGAACTGAAGCAGGAATGTGGGTGGGACAAGAAGAGACTCTCCCTCATATGAAACCATTGTAGATTCTCCACGAGTAAATTACAATAACAGGTTTGCATGCACACTGAGAGCTTCTGCACCAGAGACAAATTCCTGGTGTATCTAATCACACTTGTGAAATAAATATTCAATTAATTTAATTCAATAATGAAAGTGGTTGTAAAGATATCCAATCCGACTTAGATGTGTTGGCCAATGAGACACAACTAAGGGAATGGTCAGATAAAAGGCAGTTCAGCCTGCAACAGGACGGAAAGGGATAACTAGCCAAGTCACCATGCTCCAACTCATCACAGGACAATTCAACAATTCAATTTAATTATTTAAAAAAAATAAAAAAAATTCTCATTCATAGAAAGAGTACAGAGAAGAGCAACAAAGATGATTAGGGGACTGGAGGCTAAAACATATAAGGAACGGTTGCTGGAATTGGGTATGTCTAGTTCAGTGTTTCTCAACCTTGACAATTTTAAGGCATGTGGACTTCAACTCCCAGAATTCTACAGCCAGCATTTCTGGCTGTGGAATTCTGGGAGTTGAAATCCACATGCCTTAAAATTGTCAAGGTTGAGAAACACTGGTCTAGTTTAATGAAGAGAAGGACGAGGGGGCACATGATAGCAGTATTCCAATATCTCAGGGGCTGCCATAAAGAAGAGGGAATTAAGCTATTTTCCAAAGTACCTGAAGGCAGGACAAGAAGCAATGGGTGGAAACTAATCAAGGAGAGAAGCAACCTAGAACTAAGGAGAAACTTCCTGACAGTGAGAACAATTAATCAGTGGAACAGCCTGCCTCCAGAAGCGGTAAATACTCAACACTGGAAGTTTTTAAGAAGAGACTGGACAGCCATTTGTCCGAAATGGTGTAGGGTTTCCTGCCCGAGCAGGGGGTTGGACTAGATGACCTCCAAGGTCCCTTCCAACTTTACTACTATTATTATTACTATAATTCATTTTGGCAGTCCTTTTGACCCCCTTTTTAATGATCTTATTCCACCTCCTTACATTTTAGTGTAACTCTTGTTTCATGGTGAATCGTCTCATGAGAAATTGGCTGTGGCGAGTTGGCTATGATAAGTTGGCTGTGGTGAGTTGGCCATGGTGTGTTGTCCTAGACCTGCAGCAGGAATGTGGGTGGGACAAGAAGCTTGGAAGACACCCTCCCTGTAATGAAAACATTGTAGATGCTTCCTGGGTAAGTTACAATAACAGATAAATGGCATATTATCGTTGCAATATATCTGCCAATGTTTAACGAGAGGGGATAAAATGTTTTTTGGTTTTTGTCATTTTAATTCACATTTTTAATGTTCTTTTCTAGTTTTGTTTTAAACTGAGTTATTTTTCCCCCCTTGGGATTTTGTGTTTTAATCTTTTGAATAGAATAAAAATAAAAAGCACAATTAAAAAAAGGAAGAGACCCTCCCTAATTTTGGGGTTGTGACAGGAGGGGAGAACTAAAATCTTTCAGAATTACAAGATTCTGATAATGAATCCTTACAATTAAGTAGACCTGGAGCATCTGCTCTACTTTGTAAGGCTGACAATGGATAAAACAATTACCACTTTACAATGCCTTGGTAAGGCCACACTTGGAACACTGCATCCAGTTTTGGTCACCAAGATGTAAAAAAGATGCCGAGACTCTAGAAAGAGTACAGAGAAGAGCAACAAAGATGATTAGGGGACCGGAGGCTAAAACATATGAGGAACAGTTTCTGGAATTGGGTATGTCTAGTTTAATGAAGAGAAGGACGAGGGGGGACATGATAACAGTGTTCCAATATCTCAGGGGCTGCCACAAAGAGGGAGTCAAGCTATTCTCCAAAGCACCTGAAGGCAGGACAAGAAGCAACAGATGGAAACTAATCAAGGAAAGAAGCAACCTAGAACTAAGGAGAAATTTCCTGACCGTTAGAACGATTAATCAATGGAACAACCTGCCTTCAGAAGCTGTGAATGCTCCAACGACTGGACAGCCGTTTGTCTGAAATGGTGTAGGGTTTCCTGTCTGAGCAGGGGGTTGGACTCGATGACCTCCATGGTCCCTTTCAACTTTATTTATTTATTATTATTATTATTATTGTTGTTGTTGTTGTTGTTGTTGTTGTTGTTGTTGTTATTATTATTTTCCTGAGTTTTACAAAGATGAACATGGCTGTGTTTACTGATGTTTCCCATTTAGCTAAGGACAAGATATGAGACTATGCCATCTCACACAGTCCTCTGACTTCTCCCCACCTTGGCCTTACGAAGTTCTGCAGATAAGTGATACAATTCTGAAAAGAATCCTGTGATATAGCAATATCTTGCATCTATTTCCCAGGTGCAATAACAGGTTGTGTGCTTATGAAAACGTTGCATTCTTGACCCAAAAGGGCTTTCTGGGTTTTCTCAAAACTATCTTTTTTTTCTGAATGATTAATTCCAAATGGTTTTCATGATCCTCTTTATCTGAAGGTTTATGCAAATATGGAGATACTTGCTTTAAAAAAAAACAAAACAAAACTTTGCATCCATCCTTCCACCCACAACACCATCCAGAGAAATAAATGCAGTGTTTTTTTTTGTTTTGTTTTTTTACCAAGTGAGAGGAACTCAAAAATAATGATTTGGCTGCAGTTAGTTCTCCTTGCAACTGTCTTCACAGGTAATCTTTCCTCTTTTTATATATGACAGGGAAATACACACACACACACACACACACATACAGGGATGGGCAGCATCTGTTGATTCAGACTTGTAAGATGGTGTCTCAACTTTCAGATAAGACTACAGGGGAGAGTGATGAAGAAAGGGGGTGATCTAAATCTCCCCCCCCTCTTTTCCATTTGGGGGCAGATACAAGACTTGTAGTTAAAGTGGGGGGGGGGGTTGGGGAGTCAAAACATTTTCATTCTCTTTTTAAAATTTCTCCAAATCTGCAAAATCAAACTCAGAACAAGAACATCTGAAAATGCTTGCACATTCAACTGGATGGATTTCACTGACAACCTTTCAGATTATTTTCAGACAGATTTGGGGACTTTAATAGCAGGATTGGAAGTGGGTTGAATCTTAGGAGCTTGTCACCTCTGCTAGCATGTTAGCAGCTTTATTTGGCAAACGAAAGACCACGATTGGTGATTTGGCTGCCGTATTTCAGCTACAAAATCTGGAATTGTTCTAAGCCTGTTTGCAACTCAAAGTCTACCTTTGAACTAGAGGGGGAAAAAAAGATGGCATTTGTCTGTGAAGTCATATGAAAAAAATGGAATATTATATCCTTCTGTCCAGGTATCCACTTGGAGGTCCAGTTGGTGGAATCCGGAGGAGACACTAAAAGGTCTGGTCAGTGCCTCCATCTCTCCTGTCAGTATTCTGGAACCACATTCAGGAGAGATGAAATGCACTGGGTGAGACAAACTCCTGGGAAAGGACTGGAATGGGTTGCATGGGTAGACAACACAGGTGATCAGAGCCCCGTGTACTAAGCTGACTCGATGAAAGGACGCTTCACCATCTCCAGGAGAGATGCCTCCAACACAATCTACCTGCAAATGAACTCCCTCAAACCTGAAGACTCTGCTTTCTATTACTGTACAAGAGAGCCAGCCACACCGTGAGAAAAGGCAATGCAAAACCTCCTTTTGTTTATGGAAACACCACTAGGCAGTTCAGCTGCAGCATACTCAGAGGGGAAGGAAGAGACCACAATGATAGTCCACTGCTCAGTCAGGGTAAGTCAGAAACAACAGGTTGATGTAGCTTCCCCCAGATGTGAATGATGGCCATTTCATGGTAAAGAAAAGAGAGGAAATTGTTTGCAGTTGAGGCTCTACTCAACTCTACATTGATGTGTTCATTTTCATAAGTGGGCCAACAAGGAGGAACTCATAGATTTGAAGAATGCAATTAGGATAGACTATGGGGAAAAAATGATGATGTCTAGGAAAATTGAAGTTTGTAAAAGAAAGGGAAGAGAGAAGGTAGAACAAAGACTCCACAGGAAAAAAAAAATGTAGGAATTGTTCCATGCCTGGAATGCTTCTCAAGAAATTACTATCTTCTCCATAAAACCAAGGCTGATGTCATTACCAACCTCCATTCTTGAACATAAAGGAAATTGTATTTCTGGAAGACCACAAGGTGACTTATTCAACTTACTCAAAGTAAATATGAAGTCATTTTTGGGAAGTGACTTCTCGGGTTGCAACAGACACCAGTGTATCTTCTTCCTCTGTGAGCCTGCATCACATTTAGTCTGTTTGCTTTAACAAACCATGGGATCTTATCAATAATGGATGGACTGTCACATATCCTCCCAGTCTGTCTCTTAGGTGGCTAATAAATACTTCTGTAAGGGTGTGTCTGTGCGTCACTGTTGATTCTAGAAACACTTTTCTCAGTTGGAACTTTTGCAAAATAACATTTTACTTTCTCCCTTGAAAAAATCTTACCTCTTTGTGTAACAATTTTAACATTTTACCCTTTTTATTATTTATTAGAATGTATTAATAAATCTAAAGTAAGGTTCTGCGTTTAGATAAGAAAAACCAAATGTACAGGTATAGTATAGGTGGTACCTTGCTCAATAGTAGTAACTGTGAGAGGGATCTTGGCGTTCTAGTGGACAATCACTAGAGCCAGCAGTGTGCTGCAGCTGACAAAAAAGCCAACACAGTGCTAGGCTGCATTTAACAGAGGGATAGAATCAAGATCATGTGAAGTATTAATACCACTTTACAATGCCTTGGTAAGGCCACACTTGGAATACTGCATCCAGTTTTGGTCACCACAATGTAAAAAAAATGTTGAAAGAGTACAAAGAAGAGCAACAAAGATGATTAGGGGACGGGAGGCTAAAACCTATAAGGAACGGTTGCTGGAATTGGGTATGTCTAGTTTAATGAAGAGAAGGATGATAGCCATGTTCCAATATCTTAAGGGTTGCCATAAAGAAGCAAGAGTCAAGCTATTCTCCAAAGCATCTGAAGGCAGGACAAGAAGCAATGGATGGAAACTAATCAAGGAGAGGAGCAACCTAGAACTAAGGAGAAACTTCCTGACAGTTAGAACAATTAACTAGTGGAACAACCTGCCTCCAGAAGCAGTGAATGCTCCAACATTGGAAGTTTTTAAGAAGAGACTGGACAGCCATTTCTCCAAAATGGTATAGGGTTTCCTGCCTGAGCTGGGCGTTGGACTAGATGACCTCCAAGGTCCCTTCCAACTTTATTATTATTATTATCGATCATCGCACAGCCAGATGTTCAGACTGGATTTGGCATTTTGTCTACCTATTGAGTCCTTACCCAGGACCTGGGATAGGCAGATGTGGATGATTATTATTATTATTATTATTATTATTATTATTATTATACATTAAGGAAATCTACAAGGTCAAAACAGAGAGTGGCATTTTGATCCCAAAGTTATGCAAATTCAGGAGCAATTTCCTGCTCAAATGAGGTATCACTTTGGATTGTCAAGGCTTTACTTCTTACAGAATAAACCTGATGCTTCATGTATTGATTAGAAGTTCAAAATTGTCCGCTTTGACTAATGTTGGGACTTTTTCAGCATTTTTTAAGTGGAGGTTTAGAAGGTCCTAGCATGTAGCTCTTTTATCCTGAGGGCTATGTAAATTGAGTGACAGCTTCCTGTCCAAAGGAACCATATCATCCTGCTCTCCTGCTACACCCAAAGACACAAATGTTGAGTGCTTCTCTGGATGCTTTGCAGTCAATAGGAATCCTCTGAGCAAGGAAATATGGCACTCTGGCTAAACTTTATGTCTTTACTCCTAGTCCTCACAGGTATTAGTTTCATTTCCAAAGAGATGGTTTACTCCGCCTTTTTATATATTACACTATTGGGTCTTATTAAACAACTTTTCCTTCTAGGTGTCCAATCTGAGATCCAGTTAATGGAGTCTGGAGGGGATGTGAGAAGACCTGAAGAGTCCCTTCGTCTCTCCTGCCAAGCCTCTGGATTCACCT
The DNA here is from genome assembly GCF_016545835.1 of Crotalus tigris. Lineage (NCBI taxonomy): Eukaryota > Metazoa > Chordata > Lepidosauria > Squamata > Viperidae > Crotalus > Crotalus tigris. Next base: position 4,185 of record NW_024100589.1, on the reverse strand, counting down.
TCAGCAGCTATAGCATGGGCTGGGTGAGACAGGCTCCAGGGAAAGGACTGGAATGGGTGGCATACATCTATCCTGATTCCAGTCAAAAGTTCTACTCAGACAAAGTGAAGGGCCGCTTCACCATCTCCAGAGACAATGCCAAAAGCCAGATGTATCTGCAGATGAACAGCCTCAAAGCTGAAGACACGGCAGTCTATTACTGTGCCAGAGACACAGTGAGAGGAAGTGAATCTGAAGCAAAGCAAAAACTGCCCATTTCACAAAGCAGTTTTGTAAATTTCTCTTACATTAGAAATACAGATTCATTATTAGTATTCTTCTCCCAGGTTTTAATTTGAAATTCAACCTTCATTTTTCTTTACAAAAAGATTCTTCTTTTTATTTTCTGACAATCAGCTCCTCACCTCCATTTCATATTGAGTGATACTTAGTCAATCTAGTCCCGTGGTGGTGAACCTATGGCACGCATGTCACAGGTGGCATGCAGAGCCCTCTCTGTGGGCACGCGCGCCATCACCCCAGTCCTAGGGCTTCAGCTGGGTTTTATAAAACCTTTTCGCTTTAGGCCTCTGCTGCCATGTGCAAAAAAAAAAGTTTAATCAATAAATCAATTTCAACTTCTCATGGGAAAAAAAAGATCTCGCAAAGTTGGAATTGATTGATTAAACTTTTTAGTCCCACCCAGTCTGCTGTTACCACTGCAGCCATGCCCACCCAATGGGCCACATCCACCCGGCACCCAATGATACATAAGTGGGTTTTGGGTTGCAGTTTGGGCACTTGGTCTCTTTTTTTTTTTAATTGAAATTTTTTATTTTTTCCATTTAAACATTATAAAAATACAATATAATTTTAAAATAAGATAAATTCATAACCATTGGTGCGACCCGCCCATTCCCCCCAGGCTGTGTCCACCCTTTCTTAAAACATTCCCTACTTCCCTCCTCTTTCTCTCCTCCCCTCCTACTCTTTTCCCCTCCCCCTCTCCTCTCAATACCCTACTTCCTCTCTACACCTTCTCTCCTCTCATCCCTATCAAACCCATGAACGCAGCATAAGGGGAGTTGGGCACTTGGTCTCTAAAAGGTTCACCATCAACTGATCTAGTCATTCCTCAAACCTCCTCCTTCATTTCACTGCTCACATTTCTTCATACCCTTGATCCATATTTATTTCTTTGAAATATTCGGATTTTGTTTCTTACTGTCATTTAAGTTACTGCTTTTTTTTGACCTGTCAATCACATTGACGTTTCCCTGGTAATTACCAGCTTAGTTTTCCATTTTCTTTTCTTACCTCTAATAGTTCATTCAATCTCCCTTCTCTAAATGTATATCCACCATCTTTGGATGTGTACCCAGTTGATGGAAAAGCTGTATATTTAATAACTGGGAATTCTGAAGGAAATATTTACAGCAGGAAGAGTGTACCAACAGGGAGGTTAGTACAAGAGAAACAAGTCCAACTTCTCCCATGAGACAAGGTTCAGGAAAAGGATTGCATAACCATCAAACTGTGTGGAATAGCACTGATAATGGCTACCAGAGATTCTTGAATAAGAACTGCTACTTCTCATCCCCTGTTCTAGAGTCTTGAGCCATGGTGGCGCAGTGGTTAGAATGCAGTACTGCAGACTACTTCTGCTGACTCCTGGCTGCCTACAGTTTGGCAGTTCAATTCTGACTGGCTCAAGGTTGACTCAGCCTTCCATCCTTCCAAGGTTGGTAAAATGAAGGCCCAGATTGTTGGGGGCAATAGGCAATAGGCTGACTCTGTAAACTGCTTAGAGAGGGGTGTAAAGCACTGTGAAGCAGTATATGCTATTGCTATCCCATGTCAGTCAGAGTTGGAAGGGACCTTGGAGGTCTTCGAGTCCAACCCTGTGCTTGAGCAGAAAACCCTATACCATTTCAGGCAAATGGCTGTCAATTTCTCTTGTCTCTTTTTCTGCACCCACAACTTCTGAAGGCAAGCCATTCCACTGGTTGATGGTTCTCACAGTTAGTTCTAGATTCCTTCTCTCCTCGATTAATTTCATGTTTTTCATCCTAATTTTCTATGAGCTGAGCTAGGACAAAGGAAAAACAAGGCAGCCTTGCCTAACTTTGTAAAAGGAATCCTGATCTCCTTTGGACCTTAGTGTCTGATGGCTTTATTAGAAAGATCAAAATGAGAACTTTGCCCTCTCCAAATTCTCCAGAGCAGTAACCTTCCCATGGATATTTCTGATGAGAAAATCAAAGAGCAGTTTTGATTTCTCATTGTAGCTGTTTTGATCTTCAGGAGTTCAGCTATGCCTTCCTACACTTACTTCCTCTCTTTCAAAGCAAGCATCTCCCTGGAGAACCAGACCTTTTACACCAGGGGTCACTATTGTCCCACATAATTGGATTGTTCATAGGGGGAGGGGAAGGCAAATCACATCACAAGTTTTGATGAGATTTCAATTTTGAGCCTAATTATTCCCTTGGTTGCTGGCTTGAAAATTCATAGAGATCATCTTGATGTGGGCAGTGGTTAGAATGCAGCACTGCAGGCTACTTCTACTGACTGCCAGCTGCCAGCAGTTCAGCAGTTTGAGTATCACTGGCTCAAGGTTGACTCAGCCTTCCATACTTCCAAGCTGGATAAAATAAGGACTCAGCTTGTTGGGGGCAATATGCTGACTCTTTAAACTGCTTAGAGAGGGCTGTAAAGCACTGTGAAGAGATATATAAGTCTAAGTGCTATTGCTATCACATGTCAGTCAAGTTTCTCAAGAAGCTACTATTCTTTTCATAAAACCAAAGCTGAGTTCAGTATAGTCCTTCTTTCTTGAACACAAGGCAAACTGATTTTTTTAAAAATATGTTTTATTATTTTTTTACATAATCACCTTAATATTTGGTAAAGATCACAATGTTGTTGTTATTAAAAAAAAAAACAATCAATAGCAATTAGTTTCTATACTTCTATAGGCCATTGACTTTTCTTGATGTTCTCTTCTTCCAAAAATGTTCTCTTTTGCCATCCTTGAATTAATACAATTCTTATTAGTTGGATAAATAACAATTAAATGTAGACATTTTTTTTTAATATTTCTGCAAATAATAACCACATGTCAACGCTGCAAATACTGTATATTCTTGCTTTGACAAAATATGCAGAACTGTCTGGTATTTTTAGAGTTAATGTAGAGCAGAGGGGAAAGGAGGGAATAGCCCGCAAAAGAGAGAGGAAGGGAACCTTTGCCCTTCACACTAATTGGAGAACATGATATATGACAGCAAATTTAGGGAGGAAACATGCTGATAATTAATTGCTCAGGGGAAGAGAATTTAGATCTTAGTATTCCTTCGTTATGTCATGCCGACATTTTGTAATGTAATAAAAGACTTTTAGGAAAATCAATGCCTGGAAGTTCTTTGAAGTGTTTCATTAGCCGGAACCATGACACCACATTGATATAAAACTTCTTTTCTAACTGATCATCTTGACTGCCTTATCATAGATCCTGTTTAAAATTCTTATTTAAATTTGCTTTCCCCACAATATTCAAAACATTCTTAGTGGTTAAGATTTTCATTACAAATAAGTATTTAAGTTTTTTTCCTCATACTGGCCATCCCAACACTTTTACATTTCTCATATCTTAAAAAAAGAAAAAAAAATCAAAGAAAAGAAAAAGGAAAAAAAGAAAAGAAATAAGAAGATAGTATACTACTTAATATACACAAAATACTAATGTACATTTATATCCAGAATTTTTCTCTTCTTTTTAACCATATTCAAGGGCAAACTGAATATTTTTGAAGACCACAAAGTAACTTATTCAACTTTTTCAAAGAAAATGTTTGGTGGTGAACTGATTTCCTGGAAACCACAAAATCTCCTTTCTGGGCTAGGTAGGATTCACTGATGGAGTTAATCCACTTGCAGATCTACAAGAGGGAAGCAAAGAGAAAAAAGATTATTTATTGCCATCTAGTCCATATTCAATAGTCCTGTATTAATCCAAATTAAATCATGACAAATAGTTGGGATTTTAGAAGTGAAACCATGGTTAAAGTTCTATTGTGGACTGAAACTCATTGATTGATTTAAGCCATTCTACTCATTCCCAAAGCACCATCTCTCATTTCGCCATCCATACTTCTTTACATATATGAAACCACAATCAATGTCCCACTTCAGGGCTAGGACTAA